>NC_043967.1:30919244-31014244 GCF_902148855.1 Sphaeramia orbicularis
TTGAGGGCCACTATCCTGCATGTTTCAGATATTTCCCTCTTCCATCACACCTGGAAGCCATTACATTGTTATCAGGCTTCTGCAGAGCATGATGATGAGCTGATCATTAATTGAATCAGGTGTGCTGGAAGAGGGACATATCTAAAACATGCAGGATGCTGGGCCTCGAGGACCGGATTTGGACAGACCTGCTTTATAGGGCACTCATAGAAATACTCTGAAGTTCTACATTTCAACCTTAGTGTGTCTTTGGAGGACTTAACAAGACTTTATTACTTAAAATCGAAACCAGTGAAGGTACCGTATTTGGTGGCAACAAAAAAAAAAGTCCAAGAAGTATATATAAAAATAAGAGAAAAACACATGTAAGGTGAAAGGAACATGTATTTTAGAACATTAGACCAATATAAGTGCTGATCCAGACCCCTGTCCACATCCACATTCTCCCTTTGAACATCATTCCTTACATTAGTACCATTACTTCATGGTACCTAACAAAGCAGGTCCACTCACTGTTCATGCAGAGGTGGACCTTACAGACCCTGTAGACCACATTGGACCTGAGATTGTTGACTTACTGTAACTGTTGCCGTCACTGTCTTGTAATGTATGTGGAAATTACCAAAAATAGTCACTTGCCCGATAAAGGATTGAGAAAATTAAGTGCAATCTTAACAATATTATGCCTCAGCTTGACATTTATACATGTGCATTACAACTTACAGATCACATTGGATCTGCAAAGACAAAAAACAAGACGACCCACTAGAGGTCACATTGAACTATACATGGCCCCTGAACTCAAATGAGTTTGACACCGCTGGTTTATTGTATATTTACCACTTTGTCTCAACTTTGTCATGTTGCACAAAAAACATGTAAGTTCTCTATGTGTTTGTGATGTAGACATAACTCACAGGGGATCCAGGGAGACCTGGTTTTCCTGATGGTCCTGGTTCACCTGGTTTACCCTGAGAATAAAGAAACAAAAGCCAAGTGAGGAAAAAAAAGCCCCTGTACACAGAGTAGGAAAAGTGATTGGTGAGGACAGAAAGAGAAATGAGATTACTTTATGATCATGACTAAGATTACGGGGAACAAAATATCACTACTTGCCCTTTTATAGTAATATTTGGGCTCTCTGTGGACTCCTGTTTAAACCAAATAGAGTCTGATATAATAGCTTTTACATCCTTCCTTGCAAGACATTGTATATTATTTCCATGGGAATCTCCTAAACCCCCGTCTATTTCACTTTGGTTTAGGGATGTTATGTTTTTTCTTAAATTAGAAAAGATTAGATTCTCACTACAAGGTTCCGCAGCTAAATTTTTTAATAAATGGCCATCTTTCTTTGGATTACTTTCAATCTTTACGAACGCTGCCTTTAGACTGATCTCTCACACCTCCACCCTACTCTCTATTTTGTGTTTGTTCAGGTGTTGTTTTTTTGTCTTATTTCATTCTGTCTAAGCAATTATTTTCTCGTTTGATACATCTATGTAACACCTAATATTATAAAGCAGGCACATGTATCTACAAGCTATTCTACTTTTTAAAATGTATTTATTTTTTGTTATCTATTTTTTATTTATTTTTCGTTCCCTCTTTTCTATTTTCTGCTGGCTCAGTTATTATTTTTGTATATCACAGATTTGTTACTGCTTGCATTTAATTGCTTTTCTACTGCACAGAGATTTTGTCATACTGGTCTTTTTCCTGCTGTTGCCCCTTCTCAGACGGCCTTGGGGTTGGTTTGGGCATGGGGGGAAAATGATATAAAAGGCAATGTATAATGTATGCACTGTAATTACACGTCTTTGTATATACTGTTACACTGCTAAAAAAAAGAAGATAAATAAAAAAACTAGAAAAGCACTCGGTGAGTGCAGACCTCCACCTAGGCAGATCAGCCTCCCCCCTGATAACCACCAAAATTTAATAATTTGTTCCTTGTGCCAGTATCAACATTTCCTGAAATTTTCATCCAAATCCATCCATAACTTTTTGAGTTATCTTGCACACAGACAGACAGACAAACAAACCAACAGACAAACCAACGCCGGCAAAAACATAACCTCTTTGGCGGAGGTAAAAAAAAAAAAGAGGAATGAGTTGAGTGCTACTTAAAGTCCGTCTAAATCTGTCTACTTGAAACTGTGTGGTGGTTGTCTTCTTTGTGCGTCAGTTCTGACTCACCGATTCTCCTCTTGGTCCAATAAGTCCTTCTGGACCAGGCGGCCCTATAGAGCCCTGAAGGTAAAGAAAGAAAAAGTATTGTTACATGAAAAACTTCAGGGCACACATGAGAAAAAAGGAACACCCAAGCGTTTGGAATCTTTATTGACATGTGACCTCATTCGTCTGCAGGTTCTGCATTACTAAACTCGCCTTTTGGTGAAAGCAGTGGGTGAACGTCGATGTAGGTGGAAGAAGTATTCTAACTTTAGAGCACTCTGAGAACATTCTGTTTTGAAGCCCCGCAGCCAGGGGGTGATTTAAGTAAAAAGGTTTGAGGTAAAGCGCTGAAGTATTACATCCTGCTGCTTGACAAAGAGAGGAAAAAAAAATAGAAGGGCTGCAGCCTTAAGTGTGTACGAGAGACAGATGATGAAGATGAATGAGGTAAAACTTCCACCTAATGTCAGAGGACACTGTATAAGGCTGAGTTTAAAAGTGTTGTAGATTAAACAGACAAGATTAAAGAATCCCTGTTTGCTGGAAGTTTTACATTCTGTTAAACACCTCTTTTAATCTTAGTGATATCTGCGTCCATTCAATCAATACACGGCTGCTTCCAGACAGAAAAGTGAGCGCGATGGAGCCACAAAGGGATGTTGTACCTCAGTATTTAATCTATAATGGCCACAAATTTCTGGCTTTTATAATAATGTGAAGAGAAGTCAAGTAGAGGTACTGTATATTTATAGTCAGGTCCATAAGTATTTAGACACTGACACAAAGTCTGTAATTGTGCCTCTGAAATCAAACAAGATGTGGTTGAAATGTGGACTTTTAGCAATAATTCAAGGGCTTTAACAAATATATTACATTAACCCATGAAGACCCAGTGCTACTTTTGTGTCTGAATTTTTAAGCACTTTGTCACTGTTTATTATAGCATTATCCTCTGTATTTTCCATTTTTAGTGTAAATCCTGTATTTTCTATATTTAATTCACCGTCATGTAGATGTTCATAAAAGCTCCGAGTAAATTCAAAGGTTATTATATTAGAAACAGAAAAAACTGAAGAAAAAGAGACTTTTTCAGCAAAGATATCAATAACTGAACATAAACCTAGTGTCTTCATCCACTGTCATTGATCAAACGCCATGGGTTTCACTGGTGAATCAGCGTTGTAGAAGATGACAGTGTTTCCATGGTAACTACAAAGCCTCCAAATGGGTCATATCTGACGACCATGAAAAGATTTTTGCATCAATTATTGACATGTATTGATAGGATTAGTGGATCAACAGGTATTCAACAGTTTAAATCAGTAGATGGTTTTGGTAGATGGTGGCTGTTTGGGTCTTTATGGGTGAAATGTTTAGGAAATACAACAATTTTAAACCTAGTTTTTCCAATTACTTTTGAACCTTGGAAAATGGAGACCGTTTAAAAAGATAAGAGTAATTTTTAATACTTCGATAAAAATCCTGTATCTAAAGTTTGGACCTTGTGAACATCACCAAACACCAAGTTTCCTCCCTGGAGATACTTTACCAGATTGAAAAAAAAACCCCAAAACTTTATACAGAGGAAGAATCATATAATTTGTGTTATTGTCCAAATACTACTGGACCTGACTGTATTTTTTTCCACAAGCTTATAGGTTTTTATTGCACTTCTCATACTGTTTGTGCAAAATATGGAACCAAATAAGTATTTTTCCCCACTTTTTTTATGAACAGACAGACTGTCATTTATTAAATGAACATACGACAGAAAACTGGGCATTCCTACAAAAAGTCTGTTATTTAATCTGATCATATTTGGAAGATTGGAGTTGTGATATATTCTGATTGGGAATATATTAAATAATATTAAAATACAGTCATGGAAAAAATCATTAGACCATCAAAAGTTATCAGAAACAATAGTTATGCAATCAAGTACTAACTCCTGTGTGTATCATGTGACTAAAACAGACAGAAAAGAAAACATGGCATGCCCAAAAGCACTGTTTTTGTCAGTACAATGCCATAGATATTGATGTAAGAATTGATTTTGGTTATTATCAAGAAAACATTAAAAATGGATAGATACAAACTCTTAAATTAAACTCTTATGAGCTAATTTGTTGTTATCATTATATTTGTCCAAACAAATGTACCTTTAGTTGTACCAGGCATTAAAATGAACAAGAAATTGAAAAAAACAAGGGTAGTGTAATATTTTTTTCCACAACTGTACATTTCCTATTTTAGAACATTATGACAAGTTCTATACTAACCTTACACTGAATTGCACAAGAACTTTCACAAATTTCTACTATTACCTAGCTTTACTTCATTTCTTTACTTTACTTTGTTTACTTCTTTCATTTTGAGATTGCCGGAGAAAGTTTGTGACATAATTTTGTTCCGTGGGGATAAATTGCTTGGTACGAACCAGGTGTTATTGATCCGATGTCAAATGAATCTGCAAAGAGAGCTGTGTCCTGCTCAGTATCGTACATGAAGGCAGCGTCTCATTCATCATTTCCTTTTTGTTTTGTATCTGCGGCTGAATATAAACTCTTCATAAACTGATCAAACTATAAGACACTAAAAATTGCTGCAGTTTTGGGCCTTAACACAGTAATTTGTCCGTATCATACATCTGATATTAAAGCGGATTGGAGTTACACATCCTCAGTCTGGATCTGTTTAATGCAAGGGTTCCTATCATAACACATTCTCCATGGTCCATGCTGCACTTTATTGATTTATTTTGATGCCACTTTTCACACTGATTGTTTCATCTGGATGTTATATTTTATTTTGTTTGGTTGTACTCTTCATTTCCATGTAAATCCAAGGGGAAAAACATAATAAATAGGGCTGTCATATTGAAATGATGACATGATGAATAATGATGTTACGGCTGTTTGATTAATCTTGTGTGAATACTGTCATACAATGATTTATGTGCATGAATCTGCAATGGTTTGCATGACTGGTAAATTGAAGGTTAGTGTGTACTGTATCTGTAAATAAAAATAAAAATGGCAAGCAAACAAAAAACCTTGAAGTCCTGACTGAAATTACAAGAGGAATGCCATTTTCTTTGACATTTTTATATTTTCCCATAAAAAAGGAAGCTAAAAAACCAGACCTGTCTCCACCTGTAAACTTAAACTCACAACAAACTCATAACAGTGACCACCTATAACTTGTATCTCATTCATATGTCCTGTGCTCAAGTCAATAACTGGTAGAATATGTCATCATGGCTGAGAGATATTAAAATTCCTGAATGCACATGATTAGCACATGCTCTACAATTATTAAAATATTTTTGTATTTTCCAGGACATGACAAACTCTAAAATAACATTAACAACAATTAACATTTTTGGACCAAACTAAAACAAACAGAAAAAGAAAAAACTGAGACAAACAAACAGAAAAACCCTTAAAACATCAGATTTGATTTAATATATATGGTCAGACTCACCTCTTTACCAGGTTTTCCATCACGCCCAGGTGATCCAGACTTTCCATCTTCACCCTGGTTGGAACAAACAAACACACATTAACCACATAACTTCACAGCCCTTTCCACAGTTTGAGAAACGCTGCTTTAGCCTTAGAGTACTGAGAACTCTAACTCCAGAACTTCAGCACATACAGAAAAAACAGGAGGAACCCTGTCTTATTATCATCCAGGAAATGTTTCTATAGTACAGACAACATGAATAAACACCAGAGTGGAGGCATAATTAAGACAAACACAAACTTTATAAGCATTTTAGGATCATTAGCACTAGCAGTGACATTACCAATCATTTGGAGTTATATTTCCCTCTGTGCTCCTGATAAATACAATACTAACTTCGCTCTTTGTTCAGTTTAGTTTTCAACACTCCTGAGGGAACCGTATGGTTCATTAGTTGCTAAATGTTTCGACTGGTTAATGAGAGAGGGTGTCTGCGCTAAACACTGAGCTAAAACAAGCTAACATGGAAAACAGCACTGGATAATGATTCATACAAAAGTGGATTCTACTAGAATAACTATTAGGTTTGTAACAATTTAGGATGTAAAAAAGGTTATGCAGATAAGCTTTATTTTTTTCCTGTTTGTCTTAAATCTTTTTAAAGTAATCATTTATTAATTTAAAATACCATTGATGTCTGTACAGCTAACGCTAGTTAAGCTAATGCTAGCTCAGCTAATGCTAGCTAAGCTAACGCTAGCTAATGTTGGACACTTATAAATAAATGTATTACTGAATGAATGAAGCTGAATATTTTAAAACTATTAATTTAAGTAAAAATGCTGAATGTCAGTGCTTCAATAGCTACTTTTTTCCTTTTTATTTTTATTTTTTACATTGTTCGCAGTTCTTCTTTAACCTTATGAGTGATAGCATAACTTTTTCCTTTGTTGTAGTTCACCCTACCAGTAAATGCTACAGGAGAAAGTTTTCCTAGAGTAATACAGTATAAATGTAACCACATATATGCTTATAGCCTCTGTGCTAAATCCATTTTTTAAAAAATGCTAAATATGCATCAGCATGCTGTTTCGTGAATAATAGTGACTATAATTTCCATATGACTGACATTTAGTGACAGTAATTCGAAGCAGTAGAGAGTAATCCTTAGCGTGTATGGAAACACTTCACAGTTCCTTTAATAATCTTAATAAAAAGTGGCTCCTATTAGAATAACTATTAGGTCTATAGTAGTTTAGGATGTAAAAAAAAAAGGTTATGTGCATGAGCTTTATTTTTTCCTGCTTGTCTTAAATTCATTTAAAAGTACAATAACACTGAAGTCTGTGAGGTGTATGCTAGCTAAGCTAACACTAGCTAATGTTCAACACTTGGAAATAAATCTAATCACCTACTGAATGAATGAAGCAATATAAAGCTGAATATTTCAAAACTATTAAAAGTTATGAAAAAAGTGGTTCAATAGCTACTTTTTTTTTTTTTTTTTTACATTGTTTGCACCTCTTTTTTAACCTTGTGAGTGATAGCATGACTTTTTCCTCTGTTTCTGTTCACCGTACCAGTGAACGCTACAGGAAAAAGTTTTCCTAGAGTAATACAGTATATATGTAACCACAAACACGCTCATAGGCTCTGTGTTAAATCAGTTTTGTTTTATTTTTTACTATATATGCATCAGCTTGCTGTTTCCTGAATAACAGTGACTATAATTTCTATATGACTGACATTTACTGACAGTAATTAGAAGCAGTAGAGAGTAATCCTGGGTGTGTATGGGAACACTTCACAGTTCCTCTAATAAACTTCATAAAATAGTGACTCCTATTAGAATAACTATTAGGTTTATGACAGTATAGGATGTAAAAAAAAGGGTCATGTGGATAAGCTTTATTTTTTTTTCTGTTTGTCTTAAATTCCTTTAAAGGTACAATAAATGACACTGAACTAAGCTAATGCTAGCTAAGCTAACGCTAGCTAATGTTAAACACTTGTAACTAAATCTAATCACCTACTGAATGAATGAAGCAATATAAAGCTGAATATTTCAAAACTATTAAAAGTTAAGGAAACAGTGATTCAATAGCTTTTTTTTTTTTTTTACATTGTTCGCACTTCTTTTTTAACCTTATGAGTGATAGCATGACTTTTTCCTCTGTTTCTGTTCACCGTACTAGTAAACGCTACAGGAAAAAGTTTTCCTAGAGTAATACAGTATATATGTAACCACATATATGCTCATAGGCTCTGTGTTAAATCAGTTTGTTTTATTTTTTACTATATATGCACCAGCTTGCTGTTTCCTGAATAATAGTGACTATAATTTCCATATGACTGACATTTACTGACAGTAATTAGAAGCAATAGAGAGTAATCCTGGGTGTGTATGGGAACACTTCACAGTTGCTCTAATAAGTTGTGTGCTGTCGGGGTGGCAGTCGTGTGGGCTGCAGGGCTGAGAGGCTGCCTGTCTGTAATGAGCCATGCTATTGGTCACGCCACTGTGGCACAAACCTTTCCTGAGGATGTGCTGCTGTGTGGGAGACAAAGGAAGCTGCTGCAGTGAATCTCTCAGAGTGGGTGTGTGAAAAAAAAAAAGTGCATGTCAGACATATCTTGACATTGCAGTGTGCTGTGCCAAAAACTGTGGCTGACAGCTATTGTCTGAACTCCCGCTGTGAATCCTGTCGGAGACGTTACCTCTGATCAGCTCACGTGATACATGCATAATGGAATAATCTTTACCCAGGTAGAATATGCAGGTGATTACACTAATTTGTTCAGCATCATTTCTTGTTTGAATTGTCTTTTTGATAAGCTCTACGACAACATTTCATGGACAACACAAACAAAGCTCCAGACCCATATAGGCACAGGTGTCGTCTTCAGTAGCTGCTCCAATATCCAGTTCTTGTGACTTGCAGTCTGCAAAACTGCTCACCTCATCAAAACCGAGTAAAAACAGACACACCGGGGGAGTTTTGCAGCTTATCCACAGTGTGTCACTTTCCCTGAGCCATTTTAGCTCTTTAAGCTGAACACTGATGTCACAAAATGTTGAAGCTTTCACTACACAGTACTGTCAAAATAAAAGTCAGGAGAAATGTGGCTGCGTCTTGTCCTTGTCTTTCTTGTTTGCTGCAGTGTAAGCAAAATGACAGCGCAATTGCTCTGGATTAATACTTTATATCATCATTACGACATGCAGATCTTTGCAGATATCATTTAAGCAAATAAGGCATTTTCTAGCATAGTAATGTAATTCTGGTGCTGTGTCTTTGGTTTTGTGGTAATTAGTGAGCCCGTTTACATGCACACTAAAACTGATCATTATCTGATTTCTGGAGTTATTAGATTATCAGTTGTCAGCTATCTAGGGATCACAGGGTTTCTGCAGGTCATTAAAAAGCATTAAAAGTCATTAAATAGATTTTGTGAAAATTAAGGCCTTAAATGGCATTAACAAGCATTAAATTCGATGTCCAGAGGCATTAAAAATTAAACACTTACATGATAAGGTGAAGCAAATGGATTAGTTTCCTTAAAAACAATTAATGTGTGGTTTGTCTCATAGTCCAGTGAAATGTTATATAAACTGCTGCTCTAAAAATTTAATTGTGTAACTTGATTGCTATTTCATAACTGTAACCTAAATTATCTTTACTATTAGATTGTGACTATTATCTATTGCCGATTGTTGTTTGTTGTTGATATGCTCTGTATGACAAAATGATAAATAACTAATAAAAACTGTCAAAAACAAAATTAATATACTTGATGGGAAAAAAACCCATTGTTATTCACAATTTATTTTGATTATATAAACATTTAAGAGTTTGGTTTGGAAGTATAGTGTGATGACTGACAGGCGGAACCCTTTAATTGGCTATTGTTTATGGCCGATGCATGAAGTCATCAACACCAGATGCTTAGAATGCAACGTGCTGTGAGCGTGCTCGAGCTGTGGCGAAAGAGCGGAGGGAATATTAGCAAATGTCGGAAAAATAGGAAAATGCAAGTTTCAGCAGAAGTGATTGGAGGAGGAGCTATTTAGAACCTGGTTAAAGCCTGTCGACAGTAAACCGACATGTATATATAAAACTATATATAAACCTGTATCTGCAGTTGGATGTGGGCATTAAATTTGTTTAAAATGGCATTAAAATGGGGATTAAAAAGCATTACATTAGATTTACTGATACCTGCAGAAACCCTGGAATATGTAAACAGAATAATCTAATATGTTTTATCAGATAACAGCAGTAATCTGATTATGAGAAATCAGATTAACACACCTGGATTTCTCCCCAATACTCCAGTGTCTTCATGCATATATACCTGTTCTATCTGATCTATTTCATTCTTTTACATCTGCACATGTTAAAAAAAAAAAAAGAAAAGAAAATTGTAGAAAATGGAAGTGATGTAGTCAAACTTGAGTGGAAGACAATAATAGTACATTTGAGTCTACTGTCACTACTTATGTACATGCTCCAAAAGACATCTGATGATGGAAATGAAACGTCTAATTATCAGATTTTGCATTTCTGAAGTGCATGTAAACACATCACACCTGGTTATTACAATTATCTAATTACTCCCAGTTATCTGATTTGTATGGTGATGTTACTTTGACACTGACTTAAACTTTTTACTTATACTTGAAGTTTTTAAGACTAATTTCTGAACCCTTCTGCTGCACCCATCTGTAATTCACCATTTCAAAGAAGAATGTTGTGATGGTTTCCAATAATATCTGTGTTGTATTTGTGATGATACTGCTATGCTACATGCAAGTAAGCGGAAAATGACAGAGTACTAACAGGAGTATCTGAAATGTGCTACGGTATTTAAGATAGATACTTAGCTAAAATAGATTAATATGTGACTTCTTTTTTTTTTTTTTTTTTTTAAATTCTGGTCACTACAAGTTGACCTTTCCCAGTCACACTGACCTTAGATCCTGGAGCTCCAGGTTCTCCTCTGTGGCCCTTAAATCCCTGCACAGACAGATAAAAGACAGTGAATGGGTCATCTGCACTGTCTAGAGCAGTGGTTCTTAACCTGGGTCCGATCGAACCCTAGGGGTTCAGTGAGTCAGTCTCAGGGGTTCGGCAGAGGTCAAGACACACACTCGACTCATTAGTCGGGTGTGTGTGTCGGGCTAGGTCCATGTATGTAAACAAACAGCTTCGGAGACTCTTTCTCTGATTGACATCCAATATACGCAGTGTATTGTTGTTGCTTATAGCACTACAACACATCCGGAAGTTCATGCACTGTATTGGTTTTGTTCTTTGAACACAGTGATGTTAATGCACAGTTCATTTTGTGCACCAGTAAAACATATACCTGTGTCTTGAATTTGAAAAAAATCATATTTTATTTTTTAATAAAGAAGGGTTCGGTGAATGCGCATATGAAACTGGTGGGGTTCAGTACCTCCAACAAGGTTAAGAACCACTGGTCTAGATCTACCATAGTTTTACTGATTATTACTTACAGGGACTCCCCTGAGCCCAGGTGGTCCCGGGGGGCCAGGCTCTCCTTGTTTGCCCTGAAATCACACCAGAAATAGTTACTTTCATGTACATTCACTAGCAGTGGGTGTATGGATCTACTATCCAAACACTGGTATTGGTCACTGTTCACCTTATGGACTACCATCAGTCTATCAGAAAAGAAAATGATGTTTATCAATGACTGGTGCTGATGTTAATCTGCTGTTAGAGCTCCCTGAATAATTACAACCACAGCAGCACAAAATATTACTAAGTAATTGCCCAAGTTTCTTGTCTCAATATACAGGGTGTCCCATAAGTCTCCATACATAGGAGACACAATACATTCCATACATATATGGTTCTAACATGTATTTCTTTATATTTCTTCTTTATAGTTCTTCAGCAGACACGCATTGAAATGTGTTCCCGACAAAATGGCAGTCATATAGAGCATATTATATAAATAAAAATGGTTTATGTCAAGAAACATTTATTTTTCCTATGTATGGAGACTTATGGGACACCCTGTATATTGTTTGTATGTTTTCAGAATCAAAATACTTTATTAATCCCAGGGGAAATTGTTGTGGTATTTGTTGGTTAGCAAGCAGAAATTCCAACATTGACTCATCCACTGCTCAGGGACTAAGTCTAAACCGTATTCATGTAGGCGACACTCATGCTAGTGGCTCATTCCCCAGTTGGCAAAAAACATGAACACAAAACAAACAAATAAACAAATAAAAACATGAGTAATGTTTACTGGCCCAGAACTCCTTTACAGATACACTCCTACTTTTAGCTCATAATTGTATGCACTCTTTATTCATTTTATTTACTTACAGGGTCTCCTTGTTCTCCTGGTCTGCCGTCTTTTCCCATTTTTCCAGGCTGACCCTGCAGATTAATGGAGTTGATTGTTAAGCATTTTTCAGGTGTAAATACTGACAATAATATTTTCTAGTCAGCCACTTCTAAATGTTGACACTGCACATCCAGAAATGTATTTATTCATAGTTCTGTTCCTTATATCATTATTCTTACTATCAATCCAGGAAGACCCGGTGGTCCCTGAATTCCTTTGAGACCCTCTTTGCCCTAGGAAAAAACAAACACACAAACAGGTCACCATCACCAAAGAAAAAGAAATGATTAATGGCCACTATTACCACACAGGCTGGCTGACCTACATGCTGTATGGGGGGAGGTTTGTACAATAATGACACACGGGTAATAAGTTTTCTATGGGGGAAAGTACATGGAGTGCAGGCTAACCTTTTCTCCAGGGGGTCCTGGGGGACCAGGAGGGCCAGGCTGTCCATCGTTACCCTGAAGAGCAAAGAGACAGTGTCAGGGGAGGTCACCAAAAATAGAAAGGCTGAGCACTGGGAGACGAAATCTAAACAAATGAGCTCCGTTTAAAAAACATTTTTAGACCATTGCAAGTGAATTTAAAAAAGGGTTAAAAAAAAAAAAGTCCAAAATAACAACTTACAGCGCCTCCCATTAATCCAGGAGGACCTGGATGACCAGGGGGGCCTGGATGACCCTGTTTATAAAAAAGAACAGTGACTAAATATAATTATGTTATTCAACATCATAATGAATGTGACTTTATGAGTAGAGAAAAAAGAAAGAAAAATTAACGGAAAGTACAAGACTCATGAGTCATAACCAAATATATACCTTGTCTCCTTTGTCTCCAGGGGTTCCAGCAGGTCCACGATCACCTTTTACACCCTGTGGTGAAAAAGAAAGAGCCATTAAATGAATTCTTACTCTACAGGGGGAAGCATTCATGCAAAAGCCTATTGGTCAAATTAAAATAATAGGGTTGTCCAGAATGATGTGAAGCTTCCACTGATGCTATGGTAATCAGCTTACAAATTACTATTCTTTTCCTAAAATTATACCAACAAAAATACCAAATAAACTCTTAAATAAGAAATAATCATCTGCTATTCATTATGCATCCACATTTATTACTATGAATTTTTGCATCTAATCTTATTACTAGTTTTCTGCATCAAAACTCACAATCAACAGCCTAGTCCACACAGTCAACATTAACTTTAACGAATGACCAAAAAAAAAATGACTGCGAATGCTTAAACAAAATCTTGTTTCTGTCAGACTTTATAATGTGGACACTGCAGACACAGAGACTTTAACCTTTTGATGAGAATGAGCAGCAGTTACAGATTACACTGTAAATGTGTAACTGTTGAGGCTAAAAAAACACAAATAAAATGGTAGCCCATGTATAATGCTGGTGATTGGTGTTGTACAAATTCATAACATAATAGACAACAGACAGACGTGACTGATTAATTAATTGATATGTCATTGTTTCCTAAACTCTCTAGTTGCCACATGGGTACACTAAAAGTAGAGCTTTTAAACATCTCGATTTTAGTTTTAGTGACCGAAAATGTCATTTGCATGTGAACGAGAGGTCAGATACTAAGGAAAACCTTCATTTTGAGAGATATCGATTTAAGTGCGGACAGTGCTAATGGTTCCCCAAAAATCCATGTGACATAGTAAGTGGTTTAGCTACAAAAACCCTTCATAAAATGATTTAAAATATACATATATGTATGCTTATAATACTGTTGTTCTTTTTTTTTTTTACCTCAAATTTCACCAGATGCTACTGTGACTATTCAAAACCTGCAGATTTGTGTAGAGTTATTAACTTTAGGGGATGGTCAAGTCTAAAAACCTACACTGACCATGGGACTGTGGGACATGAACAAGTGGCAGGCTTACAAGTTACAACCCTGCTAGCAAGATGTCAAAAAGTGAAGTGCATGAAAGCATTTGAAGGAGCAGTGACTGTTAAAGTAAAGAAAGAAATGGAAAATCCCCAGTGTATCAGCCCTTTGAAGCAAATTTTCAAAAACTGGTTTTATTGTAAGCAAACCTAGAAAGTCCCTGTGGACAAAGAATGTGGACATGTTGGTTTTCCAGTTACACAACTGGTCCATTTCAGTGGTTTAGACACACAAATCAATACAAAGCCTTAAAAATCTAGAGGACATGCAGCAATATTGTCTTTGAAATATAATTCAGTTGCTTTTTTGTGAGGAAAAATCCACCTCAATTACTGAACTTACTTCCACCCTAATTCCTGAAGAAAAAAAAAAAGTTAACAGAAGAAATTAATGAGCAGATGTCAATGGGAGCGATAAGGGTACAGTTAGTGTGCAAACTTGCCTTTCCGCCGTCAGCTCCAGGAGGCCCTTGAGGTCCAGTTAGTCCAGGTGGACCCTGTAATGACACGGCAAGACCATCAGTCTCTGTTCAGGCAGACAGCGTGGAGCGCCATCAGCGGGTCCTAATCGTTCACTGCTGCCCCCAGAGGAGGCCGAGCTAATGATGCACACACGGCCTCTCCATCCGTCACATGGCCATGATGGATGATAACAAAAATCGTGGCCAGGACCCCGTGCCTCACTTAGGGATTATTTAATGGAGATACATACACCTCCAAAGACGAGCAGAGTATACATAATGGACTGCACATAAAAAAAAAGGAATAATTGAATATCAATGATTTAGTCCTACTTGGAATCCATCCTGGCCGTTTTTTCCTGGAGGTCCCTGGTGGCCTTTATCTCCTGGGAGTCCTGGGATACCTGGTGGTCCAGGTGGACCTGCAGGGCAGTCTGAACATACGTCCTAATAAGACAGCAGAGACATGTTTGGGATAAAATAATCAGCCACCAAACATCTGGATACTTCTTGTGGAGACTCGTCTTACCTTGAGGTTGAGGTCTGAAAGGTCGGCTGCCTTTCCCTGAGAGACACAGTGAAAAGAAGGTCAAACCAGTCAACCAAAGATGTGACTCCAAAAAATAGTATTTAACAAAAAACATTATGTGTAAGAAAAGCACATAAATACATGTGATTGGTGAAGATTAGATTTAAAAAGCACTGTAATAACCACCTTCAGTCCTCCACAATAGCTGTTCACACCTGGAAGCCTTGATGACTTTCATTGTGAAGGTTTAAGGTCTCACTCATATAACTTCAACACACAGGTGTCAAACTGGGATGAAGGTGAGGTTCTGTGCAGGTCAGTCAACTTCTACAGTCAAATTTTACTTTGTAGGGAGAAAATAAGTCTTTCTATGCAGTGTTTTTGGAGGAATTTTCAATTTGTTTGTAAAATAAATATCAAGAATTTGCAAAAAAAAAAAAAAAAAAAATCAAGACAGAAAACTTTGTAATAAATGCAATAAGATTCTATGAGTCTTATTTCCAAAAAGTAAAAACAACCCAGAATGAAAACTAAGACCGCAGGCAAATGTGGCCCAAATCAGATTGTTTGCCCATATGTGACTTGAATCTGATCTGTTGAAGACAGTCTGAACAGCACAAATCCGATTTTTTCAAATCCGACCCAGGCCACTTTCATATGTGGTCCTAAATCCAATACATATCTAATATTTTGCAATTTTCAGTGTGAATGGCCAGGTCGCATTTATCTGACCTTTACATCATTGAAATGCAACAAACGTCACAATTCTGCGTCCCAGGAGTGTCACTTCCGTAAACACAGTGCAAGCCTGTTTAAAAAAACTTCGATGGACTAGTGCAAGTGAATTATTCTGCAATACAGGAGTGAACACTTTTCAGGCTCTTATGAGAAACTTAATGTACAAATTTATCTGTTGATTGAACAATTCTTAGAATTCCACCATTAGGCTATTGACAAATTCCAGTCATAGTTCGGTGCGATACCAGTCATCCCTATGGTCACACTGGTACAGTTGTCTTTTATAATATTGATGATGTTTTGTCTGTATTTTTAACCTGTTTTTAAATGTATTCTGTTTGTTGATTGCTTGTTTGTTTGTTTTTAAATGGACTCCCGAGTCTGCAAATAAAGATGATGATGATGTGGTCACGTATTCCATCAGGACCTCTTTTGCGCATGCGGGTCACTTCAGGGTCACATTCAGTTCATACTCAAAACTGATAGAAGTTGCATTTAATGTGTAATATGAATGAGCACACATAAAAATCACATTTCACCCAAAAAATCCAAATTGTGCATCAAGACCAGCTGTAACTAATTCTGTAAAGCCCTGTGAGGCAACATTGTTGTGATATAGGGCTCTACAAATAAAACTGAATTGAAAATTTAATTGAATTAGTACGTAGTTTAAGGTAATATATAAAATAAAGACAAAAAAAAACCAGATAAGACAGAATTCTAACTGAGGTTAAATGCTTCAAGAGTTTCACTCAGTTCTAGACAAATGTAGATGGGAAGAACATTTGCATTGCAGCATTTGCTATTTTGTTTTTTTTCTTGTAATACTGTATTCATGTGTGAAACATATGGTGAGATTAGAGACGTGACAACACCATATCAACCCACCAAAGGCTTAACCCAACAATCTCGGGGCATGGGGAAGAGTGCCAAGTGTAACAGTTGCTGCGTAGTGTGACAGTGGGAGATAACCTACACACCATCTGGGAAACCAGATGACCTCCTAACGAAAAGCATGGGTTCCAATTCTTTCACTTACAAGAAAAAACTGGTGAGCCCAGAAGAATTGTCTCTTTTTCTACTTAAATATGACCTGCAACATTTTCATACAACTCCTAAAACTATGAAAACCCACTGTAAATAAGACAAAGACATTCAGCATTAATATAATTTAAGACAGAAAATTCCCCAGTTCTTTACATCAAACTTAATGCTCTAAGTGGTTGTTTAGAAGCAACTTCCCTCTGCTAGTTGCTTTTCCATTGACCCTCAAATTGCGAAAATATAACTTGCTCATAAAAATGTACCTATTGGAAAAACAACAATTTCACCAAAAGTCTCCTTTTTCGATTAAAAGGTTTTGCGCTGGCAAGAGGGGGTTTTTCACAAATGGTATATCACACAAAACTGTAATGGAAAGACCTTTTTTCGCAACTAGTCAGGTGAATTAAAAAAGCGGATGTTGACGGACGTTACAGCAAGCGAAGAAGAAGAAACATGTCGCGGTATGTGTGGACACACCAGGAAACCCAATCATTTTTTAATTTAGTACGAGATAGAGGGGTAATATATAATAATAATGAATATATCTGTAAATCAACACCATATTTATGTTCGTCGCCATGTTTATGGAATGACTTCTTGTGTCATCTTGCAATAATAAATAAACAAATCATCAAATTTGTGATTTAATGGAAAAACTGACATTAGGCACTTCTGTTTTTTTGACATTTAGTAAATCTCGGTAAAGTTTTGCGCAGATGTCCAAAGGAAAAGCGAGTAGTTTTACATATAACCTCTTTAACATAATGCTGCTCCTACTAGGCCAAATTTACACAAAAAACTAGAACTCACATGTTTTTTTTTCCAAATGCATTGTATCTGTATTTGTACATGTCAGATGTTCCTGTTGTTACTGAACGATCTATTGAACATTATATGAACGATCTGTCTCTCCATATCAGACAGGCCTCCTGTCTGTTTCTAAATCCCTGCTTAAAACTGATCTTTTCTCCTTGGCTTTTGAAACCATGTGAGATGTTTGAAGGTATTATTTTTATTCCATTGTTTTTATTTGGTAGTGGTTTATTGTTCTTATTTTTTTTTTTTGTTTTTAATTGTATGGCTTTTTATGTTTTTTTTTTTAATCTATTCTTGTATTTTATTCTTTTATTTGGGTTTTATTTATTCTTCCGTACAGCACTGTTTTCTTTTTGTACAGTTCTATGTCTTTTAATCTATTCTGTATTTTATTCTTTTATTTTGGTTTTAATTATTCCTCTGTACAGCACTTTGGTCCACTGTGGTTGTTTTAAAGTGCTTTACAAATAAAATTGGATTGGGTTGGATTATCGTTTAACAGTGCTGGTCTACGTCTGTACTCACAGGTTCTCCTGGTGATCCCTTCTCTCCGGGCCTTCCAGGTAAACCCTGCATTTGGAGGAAAGAAAAACAATCACATTTTCTATCAGCTGCAGGTAAATTGTTTGACATGAAATATCAAAAGTCAAGAACAGTCAATAGAAAAGGAAAATAAAAGGTGCCAGTGACAGTCAGACAAGAAAAATACATGTGCAATAAAGAAGGTATTTATCTTTTAAAAATGATCTCACATTGTGTCCTGCAGGGCCCTGGGGACCGGCCACTCCAGGTGCACCCCTTAAACCCTGAAACCCAGAGAAACAGATCAGAGAAACAAACTTCTTATGTTTAAACGGATTCTTTATAAACCTTCAGATCAGTGGTTCCCAACCTCTTTTAGCTCATGACCCCATTTTAACATCACAAATTTCTGGCGACCCCAGATATTTAAAACAGAGACTTTTTTTTTTTTTTGCTAAAATTAATTTGTTTTTGATCATGTAATAGTTTGCTATACTATGTTGCAAATAAATGTTAATTTTAGATGACATTTAGTCTATATAATGTATATTATTATGGATGGAGGCAGAAAAGTAAGGTGTAGATTACTGCACAAAGTGAGAATTTTATTTTCTTTGGTCAGGATATGTACAGTCAGTCCAGCTTGGATTTCCAAGGCCAACAGTTAATACTGAACAAACAAGAACTCAAACTATGAATTATGAAAGAGCTGCAGCATCTGAAACCGACCACAATGAACATTTGAAAGATAAACAGTACCACAGTGCTGCAGTTTCAGCTTCACAGTTTGTCATGTCTGTTATGTATTGGGATTGTCTCTGTCAACTCACCATATATGTTTTATTAGTGAGTTTTGTTTTTTTTCATCAATTACTAGAAATTTCAGGTGACCCCACGTGGGGTCCCGACCCCAAGGTTGAAAAACACTGCTTTAGAAAATATTTACCGCAGCTCCAGGTTCTCCATTATTTCCAGGAGGTCCCTGTGCAGAAAAAGGATTGCATATTTAGAAATGTGTCAATAAAGACATAGAAGATGATACTGTAAGAATGTCTTGGAGTGGTGGTCTTACCGGCAGTCCCATTTTGCCTTCTCCTGGGGGGCCCCTGTCTCCTTGTATCCCTGGTTCTCCACGTTGCCCCGGTTGGCCCTGGAGACGAGAAAAGGTTCACTACAGATCTCTGCTCCTCAGACATTACCACTTCAGGCGTAACGTTTGCCTACAAGACTCTGAAACTGTCAAATTTAGTGACGCCTGCTGATCCCACAAATATCACTCCGTTTTTAATCAATGATGGGGGGAAAAAACAGAAGAAACCACAATTTGCAGTTGACATTTTGGTACTCTGGAGAAAAATGCAACTCGGTGATGAGGGTGAGTGATTTGACACCATAAATCTAACAAATGCCTCTGTCCGTTTCACCAATTCTGTGCCCTCTACATCAAACGCTTCACAGCAAAAAGCTTGTCATCATCACGGCAAAGTCACAGCGCAGTGGACATACAAATTGCTTTTGCTGCTTTCAACAAAAATGAATTGTTTTCTCTCAAAAAAAGGTTTTCACATCAACAAAAGAACACCTGTGCATGATTTAAAAAAAAACAAAACACACATACACACACATACTCTAAACCTACTTTACCTTAGGGCCTGGGGGTCCCTGAATTCCCTGTGGTCCTGGTTCTCCCTGTAATATCACAAATGACATCAATCAAACACATGATTTAAGCCTCTTTTTGGATAAACCACTTGGAGTTGAAAGTGTTGTATGACTTGTTATTTTTCATGCACATAATTGTACGAGGCCTCGGGGCTGCACCTGGCAGCTGTAAAACCAGAACCGCTGTGAGCCAAATCTGGTGTGTTTTAATGTGATATGTCTTAACAGTGTTCTTCCTGTTTGTTCCTGCTTTGTCAGCAGGACGGCCACATGTCTCAGGCAAAAGAGAAAAAAAAAAAAAAAATGATGAAGAAACATGTTGAGCCTCAGCGCCAAATGTGCCTGTTTGGGCTGATTTCCTTCCCAGTTGTCTTAGATTGTGGTTCAACATGTACAGTATTACAGGGGAAATATGTTCACAAGCACAACACATGTAGAAAAAAATATGAGACTGTGGAGAGGAATGATTAGAAATAAAGTACTCTATAATTCTACACCGCAAACACTCATGCCTTTCAAATATGACTTAAAAAGAAGCACGTTACATTTAATAACACATTTTAATACAATATAAACAAAATATACGCTTGTGACCATTTGTTTGTGGACTTTTAAAGCTGCAAATGTAGCATTTGGTTGTGATTTTTAGGAGAAATAAGTTACAATATTTGGATAAAAGATGTTATAGATGTTATGTTATGTTATGTTATGTTATGTTATGTTATGTTATGTTATGTTATGTTATGTTATGTTACATTACGTAAGGCTTTGCTATGCTATTTTATATTATGTCATGCTATGTTATGTTATGTTATGCTATGTTACGTAAGGCTTTGCTATGTTATCTTATGTTATGTTATGTAATGTTGTGTTATGTTATGCTTTGCTTTGCTATGCTATGCTATGCTATGCTATGTTATGTTACGTTATGTTATGTTATTTTATGTTATGCTATATTATGTTATGCTATGCTATGTTATGCTATGGTGTGTTATGTTATGCTATGCTATACTATGTTATGTTATGATATGTTATACTTTGCTATGCTATGTTATGTTATGCTACGCTATGTTTTGCTTTGCTATGTTATGCTATGTATAAGTACATTATAGACTTCATAATAGTATAACATTGCCAAGGATAGAGTTTATGCGCTGTATAAAGAAACAAATTCCTGGATCTACTTAAGAAAAAAATCTTAATGATGGTCATTGATGAGAGACAAATAGTTTTATCCATTTGAATTAATTCATATATGATAACGTATGATGTTTGTTTATTTGAAATATAATTGTACAAATCAATAAAGTTGAGGTTGTCATACAGATAGTAAAGTAACAACTAGTTTTGTGAGGACTGCATCTATTGTCACATGTGATCCATGTCACAAACAGCCGGAAACATCAAAACAGCTGTTATGTCATCATGTTTCACTTTGTTCTTCATGAATGATGTAAAAAGTGTTAAAAGAAGTGAGAGTCACTACAGTCTGGTCATGATTAAGCTACAGAGACATCTTCAGTGACTTTGAACAGATTGTGGAAAAAGACAGTTACAATATCCCCTCTGACTTTTGGATGTGTAGTTCACAATCTAATAGTTTTACAACAAACTCCAACTTTCTTTACTTGTAAAATTAGTTTTTAAACTGACAAACATCATATGTGTAAATGATGCATGATGGTTAATTAAAACAGGATTACAAAAAACATCAGGAGGCACTGCATATTCATTTTTTCCAACAGTTTTCTTAGTCTAATGGACTAACCACATCTGTTGTGGAGCTGTTTGTCAGGAAAAGAAGCTCTGAAAATCCTACCCCTTAACTATTGGTCACTTACAACAGCCATGTCCTTAATTACACATGACATTAAACTGTCATACAGTATAAATAGTTCTATAAAAACGATATTCCCTGAACTACTGTCAGGATCACAGAGTGCAAAATTTGTTTTTGTATTAACAGTAAACTGAGCATTTTAATCAAGGGATCTATGGGAATACACAGAATAATCAAGGTAAAGAGATAATGATGTGGTCAGTGACACTGAAACTCTGGCCATATTTTTTAGAAGTCCCCCAAACCACCAAAGTATATTTAAGAGTTATTTATCTTACACTTTGTCCATCTTTTCCTTTTCCAGGTGGGCCAGAAGGTCCAGTTAAACCGGGCTCTCCAGGTGGGCCCATGGGACCTGTTTGTCCTGGTTTACCTGCTTCACCCTAAAACACATTGAACATTAAAGAAACAAAGATATCAACAGGAGTATAAGGAACTAGAGAGAACAGTATGTATCACTAGTGCTAGAATGTAACCAAGTACATTTAACGTTAAATATGATGTACTTCATTCGAGTATTTCCATTCTGTGGGTACTTCTATGAACCTGGGTTCATTCTGATACTGGACAAATTTAGACACATTTCCCCCAGGATGTATGTAATGATGACATCAGATAAATGCAAAAAAAAAAAAAATATATATATATATATATATATACTCTTGGTCTGAGCCATCCCAAAATTAATGCATTTTTAATAAAATATTGGGGCCAAAAATAGGACCCAAATTGGGACAGGAAAAGCTACCTAGGTGTCAGTGCATTTGATCTGGAAAACATGGCTGTAAATGGTCTTATATACCACTATAAATAAATACACTGTCTTAAATGTGTTGATCCTAGTGGTTTTTCTAATCCAGACATGTGGGTTTTTCATGAATCTCAGTCTCATTCCAGGTTTCGCATGTAACCCATCGTGTCCACTGGCGTTACGTGCAAAACCTGCCCATTTAAACAAATATAAATCGTGAGTGACTTTACAACAGCGGCCATTTTTGTGATCTGCCTTGAATAATTAGTTCAATACCCAAAATGCCCCTGTGGGAGAATAAACAGATATTAAAAAAAATAGTAGCACGTAATTTTCGTGTCCTTTTTATCATCTTAGATGCAGATTTTTTTTATAAAAATAATATAAAAATGTGTTTTATCTGAAAAATAGTTCCTCTTTTATCTCCAAATATTCATTTTTAAAATAGACCCAAAGTGCTTCCAAACTTGCTTCATAACATTAGTCCACATCTGGTTTGAATTTTTAGCCCCGGCATCCTGTTTTTAGGGACCAGTTTCATAGAAGCACCCATATCAGAGACAAATATTTTTCAGTTTCCTTTTGTCAACCTAAATACTGTATACTCTTTCAAACCTTCATGGATTGACTGGAAATATATCATAAGGTTGTACAGGGTGGGGAAGCAAAATTTACAATGAACATTAAGTTGTTTTTTTTCAGCAGGCACTACGTCCATTGTTTTGAAACCAAACATATATTGATGTCATAATCATACCTAACACTATTATCCATACCTTTTCAGAAACTTTTGCCCATATGAGTAATCAGGAAAGCAAACGTCAAAGAGTGTGTGATTTGCTGAATGCACTCGTCACACCAAAGGAGATTTCAAAAATAGTTGGAGTGTCCATAAAGACTGTTTATAATGGAAAGAAGAGAATGACTATGAGCAAAACTATTACCAGAAAGTCTGGAAGATACTATTAAAGAAGAATGGGAGAAGTTGTCACCCGAATATTTGAGGAACACTTGCGCAAGTTTCAGGAAGCGTGTGAAGGCAGTTATTGAGAAAGAAGGAGGACACATAGAATAAAAACATTTTCTATTATGTAAATTTTCTTGTGGCAAATTAATTCTCATGACTTTCAATAAACTAATTGGTCATACACTGTCTTTCAATCCCTGCCTCAAAATATTGTAAATTTTGCTTCCCCACCCTGTATATATCTGTACAGATAGTAAAAAAATCCCTTTTTAGTGATAGTTTTCCTGCAGGATAAACATAACAACATACAATGCATTACAGAATATGAATTAGCCAACGTGTACAGTAGCAAAATGAATACAAAAAAACATTGTATAACAGCAAAACACTGACAGGAACCATTTTATTACTTATCACTTTATTACATTCTGCTAATAGTCCTTGAGTAAGTCTTCTGAAGCAGAACATTTGCTTGTAGTGGTTGTACTTTTACTTCAGTATCACCATGTATAGTAAATCAGCCTTCTATTGGAAGAGATATAATTCTACAAATCATATATATAAACATGTCAGAGGAGTAGTACGTGAAAAGAGAAATACACAAAATAAAACAGAAGCATTTCTAAAGCTCTGAGAGACAATAGACTTCTCCTGAATTGCTATTGTCAAGCGCTTAAATGCTGCAGTCAGTGCAGGTATGAAAGCAGAGGACGTACAAGGTCACTCTGTGCAGTTATTATCATGTATCCTCGATGTTTCTGTGCTGAAACCAACACATTTCAGACCAAATACTTCTTCCTACTCCTTTTCGACCGTGCAAATTCAGACTTACTCATACTTGAAGATAGATTCTGTTCATTTAATGTCATTTTGTTTTTGTCTTATTTTGTTTTTGTTTTTTTTGTTTTATTTAGTTTCTTTGCATGTTCAAAATATAGAAAGAAAAAAAATGAGAAAAAAAAAGAAAGAAAAATACACCCATAGCATTAAAAAACAGGTGACTAACCTTGTCTCCTCTCTGTCCAGCTGGACCAGGGGGCCCCATGATGCCTGGTATGCCCTAATAAACCAACAACTGATCACTACATGTATTCAAAGGAAGCGACTGCTGTCCCAGAACTTCATACCAAACACATGGTTTTATGGACTTATTTTTAAAGACATCCTACCACATTCCCTGGCAGACCCCGAGGACCTGGAGGACCAGCTGCTCCAGGTGGACCCTGAGGAAGACGAAAAGTCCATAAAAGCAGGTTCATTGCAATAATACATTAATTTTTACAGCTCTGTAAAAAAGTGAACGCAAAAGCGAGAAATTTGAGAAGATAGTGTGACTAAAAAAATCAGGTCAAACAAGCAGGAAAATGTTAAAGTTTTAGCAGGATTAAGTTAAAACAAGAGGACAAAAAGTGGAAAATGCAACAAGATACACTCCAGTATCAGCAGAAAAACACAGCATACTGGTTAAATATGGAAGTATGGGTTAAATGACTGATGTTGATGCAGGTGACCTCTGGTGGTTTAATGAATAAAAGCATGCTACGCCTCATCTGTACTGTCTGACTTTTTGCAATTCCACTCTGTTTTATATATGTACATAGTCTATATAGTTTTGATTACTATTATTATTATTACCCTGCCGCCTGAAGGGGAGGCAAGGGGTATTGTTTTTGGTTCAGTTTGTTTGTTTGTTAACACTCTAGCAGCAAAACTATTGGTTGAATTTATACCAGATTTGGTTTATAGATTGCCAGTGATCCAGAATAGATGTCATTACAGTTTAGGAGAAGTAGGTCAAAGTTAACGTTTTTTATGAATTTTTAAAATCTTTTTTTTAAACCCCCATTTACTTATAATGGGCAAAATTTCACATGTCTGTAACAACAAAACTATTGGTTGAATTCATACCAGATTTGGTTTATAGATTGCCAGTGACCCAGAACGGATCTCATTACATTTTGGGAAAAGCATGAATTTTTAAAATCTTCTCATTTACTTATAATGGGTGAAATATGTATGAGGGGTGGGGTTTGTTGTGCCTGGCACTACTTGTTTATTCTATACTGTTTGTTTTCTTGTACTGTCTTCTTTTTTTTTTTTTTTTACTATCTTTATGAATGCACACTTTTTTTTGCTCTTTATTCTGCTGCTGAGTTGATCATTGAATTTCCCCGTTGTGTAAGTGTGTAAGGTCAAGGTCAAGGTTACTTTACTTGTACCCATAGGTAGATTTGTTTTGCAGTCTAGGTGATTGGTTTGGTATTACAGCAATACATACATAGAACATGTAGGACAGGTACTTGATCACGCTTACAGACAGGACAAAAAGACAGGACTAAAAGTGCTCAGTGTTCCACCATTCATCAGTATAGCAGCATGGATAAGTAAAGGAATAAAATAAATAAATAAGATCAAATAAATAAAAACAAGATGCAATAGAACACAATAAAAACCAGAAGAGATAAAAACCAGGATAAGAACATAAAATTTAAAAATTTGAAGTCACAATAGTAATAAATAGAGCAAAGAAATGGAATAAATAACTAAAATAAGTTAGTAAAGTGCAATGTCACTATTTCTTATTAATGTAATGTAATGTAATCTAATCTAATCTGAAACACAAGTGTTCATGTCCTGTCTCAAAGGTGCTTGATTTGTCATATAATTTTCTTATTTTAGCCCCAACTGGAATCTTTTCCTAACCTTAACCAATTTGTTTCTACAGCCTAACCCTAATGAAACTGTACCAACAGTATCAGCACAAATACTTAAATATCTTAACTTTATCTGTTAATTTTTGTGTCTGACAATTATTATCATGTATGAGCTTTTTGTGATCAGCAGTTAATTTGTTATGTTGTTTTGGTGTGAGGACGAGTTCAAAAACTCAGAAAATGTTAAAGAACACAGAAGCACGAGAGGGCAGAATGCAAAATGTCAAGATAAAAAAAAAGACAAAGGACAAAAATACACAAGAGAAGATTAGAAAATGTCAAAAAACAACAAAACAGAAACATGGCAACGGGAAATGTGAAATGTCAATATAAGTAAATATATAATAAGGAAAGCCAATAACAGAATGAAAACACATGAAGAAAGTGGGTCTAATTAAACCAAATCTGTAACGATGGCTTTTAAGAGGTGATTTTAAAGAGGTTACTGATTCTTTAACTCTTATATCTTCTGGGATGTCAGTCTAAAGTTAGGTGTTCTGACTTTGGAACAGTCAGAAGAACCTAAAGATCTAAGAACCATGAACTTGCTCAGTCATTCAAACTAAATCTGAAATTATGTAGTTTAGATTGTGTTTCAGCCTCATGTTAAACACAGAAACTAGAAGATGTTCCCTTTCAGATATAATCAAACACATGCATTTTGGCCTTAGAGTAACTTTGTTGAAGGGTTTTAGGCTCGGAGAAAAAGTTGGATGTAAAAAATAACCTAAAAAATCTCAAAATCAACTCCGAAACAAGTGGTGCCAGGCACAACAAACTCCACCCCTCACACATATTGTAGCTTATTTTGGCATCAATCCAGCTGATGTCATCATGTCTGTGCATGTGCTGATGTCAGCATATCAATTGCCTCTATATATGTGTTAAGTTTGAAGTAAATTGAAACAAAATTGATGTTTTTACAGACGTGAAATTTCGCCCATTATAAGTAAATGGGAAACGAAAAAAGATTTTAAAAATTCCCCAAAAATTTAAACTTTGACCTACTTTTCCCAAAATGTAATGACAGCTATTCTGGGTTACTGGTAATCTATAAACCCAATTTGGTATGAATTCACCAAATAGTTTTGCTTCTACAGACATGTGAAATGTTGCCCATTATAAATAAATGGGGGAAAAAAAAGATTTAAAAAATTCATAAAAAATGTAAACGTTAACCTACTTTTCCCAAAATGTAACCACATCTATTCTAGGTCCCTGGCAATATATAAACCACATTTGGTGTGAATTCAACCAATAGTTTTGCTGCTAGAGTGTTAACAAACAAACCAAACCAAACCAAAAACAAAACCCCTTGCTTCCCCTTCAGAGGGCGGGGTAAGAACCATGGAGTTGAAGAAGGTGGGGTATATTAGGGTAACGCTGGTTTAGGAGATCACATTACATTCCAGTCACATTAAACTTACAGGGTCTCCAACACGTCCCGTCTCTCCTGTCAGTCCAGTGTCACCTTTGGGTCCCTGAAATAACACAATAACTCCATTTAACAAGACACATCAACAAACACATGGAATAGGAGATAAAGGATCATGAGCATCTTACCTGTAGACCAGGTTGACCTTTAAAACCTTGTTCTCCAGGTAACCCTCGTTGACCCTTTAGATGGGAAAAATAATTTTAATATATTACAGAAGATCAAATATAACAAAGATACAGCAACAAAACTGATTAATGCAGAGCTAATATGATGGGAAAGGCGTGTGTGTGTATTTATTGGTAGTTTTGGTATGTTATGTACTCCTTTAGTACAGTCTCAGGGCCCATTTCAGCCCAAATGAACCCACATAAGCATTTCATTCTGTTTCAACTAATATGAAATATGCATATGCATCCAAACAGGTCAGAAAATTACTGTTTCTGTTTGACTTACTCTCCTAATTTAAGAGCATTCCCTAAGATCTCACCCTGGAGAAGAACGGCTTTACTGGTATGATACTAGATCTCTACTGACATCTAGTGGAATTCTCTGCATCACGCCACATAAATCGGTTTCGGTTAAACTGAAGACGGAAAGAATATTAATAAGGAAACAAGAAGAGAAAACATACCATTTCTCCTGGTTTTCCTTGATCGCCCTTCTCTCCTTTCTCTCCAGGTTTCCCCTTTAGGTGGAGACAAGAAAAAAAGATGCATATTGCAAAAAAAGTGGATGAAAACAACACAAAAAGGAAGAACTTATTCTTATGCACTTTATGTCTTTTGAATATTCTATCTGTCCATTGCACTTACAACTGTATATATTAAATCCATTTTACATAGAGTTAATGGCGTTAATATTTTATATTCTGGTCTTCCTACACTTTCTGTTATTGCACTTCTGATTAGATGTTAAATTTCATTCCCTTGCTATATACTTGTACACGTGTAAGGACAATAAACTGAATTTGAAGAAGTAAAGATGCTCTGAAAAAGCAGCAGTCTCTCTTAGACTTCTGCCTACCCAGCTGTTTCTGTACCTGTTTTCAATTTAACCCTTTCATGCATAGTGGTCCCTACAGTGGACAGTTATTCAAAGGGGTTCTCTTGTATATTTATGGATTTTGTTGTTTTAGTTCCATATCAGACAACACAGTGGACACTTATGTATCATCCCATACACTGTAATTCCTACCATTACTGTAATTTTGCTGTTCTAGATAAACCTGATTTGCAATGATATGTTTGATTGTAAAAAGAAAAAAACAAACAAACAAACAAACAAACAAACAAAACATAAATAAAATGCTAATTGTTATTCAACTGTAATGAACAGTTTTGGTGGGTTTTTTTTAAACAATTTTTTTTTTTTTTTCTTTTTGGCATATTATCTCCATGCAGGTATTGTTAAATGTGAGAAAACATCAAATTAGTATCATTAAAAATGTTTTTATCTCATCGTATATCAGTAAATTTCTTTGCTTCTAACATTAAACGCATGATGTCTAGCTGAGTGGACATTTTTGTAACTCCATGAAAAATAGGTTCATTTAAAAAAAAAAAATCAATCACATTGTTTTGTTTCATGCCTACAGAGGAATAAAAACAGGAAAAAAAAAATCTTGATTAAGGTTCTCATAATTCATGCATGAAAGGGAGAACTAAAAAAAAAAAAAAAATCAGAAAAGCCTTTAATTTTGCAAAAAGTACAGATGAAAATGGATTAAATTATGATTCCTTCTATCGGCTCTTTGGTCAACAGCTGAGTTAGTATGTTATTGTATGAATCACTACATCAGATGGTAACTTAAAATTTATATAACAATATGTTTATTTTACATTTCATTAAGGAACCGATGAAGCAAACACTGACAAACACAACCCTGTTCGCTATTAATTATTGTATAGTCTTAGCAGTTACTACTAATATACTAATGGGTCAAAACATGGTATTCGAAATCTCTCTGATGGGGCATTTTAGAGACAATTTGACAGATTAGTGTTGCTAAATGACCCACATTTTTACTGTTAAATTCATTTTTGCTTTAGTTTGACAATAAGGGATTATCCAAAACAAGGAGCTACTTTATATTGAAATAAATATTGGAATGGCAATCAATTAAAGTTAGCTCTCTGACGGGACATTACTATGTTTTGACCCTAATATACAAAAACAGCAGTGAATAGAAACACATGATCATCCTTTTTTTTTTTTGCCAGTTTTCTGAAAATCAGCTCCATTTTTTGGTACATTTGGATAAAAACCTAAACTTATAAATCATATTCAAAGCCAAAAATAATCTACTACCAGGAAACATACAGAAATTATTCACTGAAAAGGAAGGGAGTTATAATTTAAGGGGTAGATTTAATTTCAAAATTCAGAGGGTGTGCACTACCAGGAAAAGTTTTAGCATATCTGTGTGTGGTGTTAAAGTATGGAATAGATTGAGGGAGGAGCACAAGGAATGTGCAAACATAAGACAATTCAAAAACACTTATAAGAACATGTTTTCACAAGATATAGGGAAGAGGGTTATTAATTGTCACAACATGTTCACTGTTGTTCATGTATTTATTTCCTTCCTTGAGTTAGTTATTATTTGTTTATTTATTAGCTAGCACAACTAAGAAAGGCATTGGTAAAAGATTATATGTGTATTTTTATGTGTGCATATGTATAAACGTATATATGTGTATATGGATGAATGAGTGTGTGTGTATGTGTGTTTGTGTGTGTGTGTGTGAATAGATATATAAATATAGAAGAGTAATGTAAAAGGAAGAGGGACACATATTATTAATAATATAGTAGGGAGAGGGGGTGGGATTAAATAAGTTATACTTCTTCCCTTTTCGGGCATGTAAATGGAATTATTGTGCTTTTCTTCTGACTAAGATTGTTATGATTCTTGATATTTGTATTATTATGTATGTTTTGCAAGTGCATATGTGTTAAATTTCATTGCATGTTCGGAATAAATCACTAAATCACTAAAACTTACAGGTTCACCAGGTTCAGGGATGACACTTGCAACCTGTGACATAAAACAAAAAGCACTCAGTAATTCAGTATGATTTGTCAAACAGCACCATTGGGAAATATACTGGTTTAACTGGGCTGTTTCCTCACATTTCCTGGAGCTCCAGGGGGTCCTCGGGCTCCCACTTCACCCTGAGGACAAAGACAATATGTTCACATTGTCTGTAAATATTAACTTTATTACAGCTAACACTGGCTCAGTGACTATAATATGATGTAATACACAGTGAACATGCAGAAATCTGAGATGTATTTACACTTTTGCAGTAGATTTGTTTTTGTTTTACCTTGTCGCCCTTTTCACCTTTCGGCCCAATCGATCCTTCCTGTCCTCTTTCACCCTGTAACGAAATCAAATTGTAAGTCGTCCACTTTTCTACAGACCACGGCCTCAATTTGAGCATTAGCAAAAAAAAAGGGAAAACTTTTTAATCATCTGCAACCCTCCAGGAGATGTGGGTCTGAAAGTGCCATTAGGGATTACCCAGCAGCCTTTGAGGAGGTCTCAGGGGGACGCTCAACCAAACTGAGTTTATTTTTGCTAGAAATAATTTGTGTTGCAGTGACCTTTGGACGTCTCCTGGTGCAGTTGTACATGGGATGCAATTTAGTACAAAACCAAACATTTAATGTTCTTGACAGATGGTTGAAATGCTAAACATCCAGCAGGACTCCAGGAACCCATTTAAGGGCTAGGGTTAGCTACATGCTAAACACAGACAGACAGAGAGACAGACAGAGAGAGAGAGAGAGAGAGAGACAGAGAGAGAGAGAGAGAGACAGAGAGAGAGAGAGAGAGAGAGAGAGAGAGAGAGAGAGAGAGAGAGACAGAGATAAAAAACTGTAAGTGACAATACAATGCAAAGTTGTTTATTTGAAAAGATTTTTGTGTTAACGATTGAATCAAATATAACTGTAGTTTTTACAGGAAGAGTATGTGAACAAAACCAGATTTGTATGTAAAAATTATGTATTTCTATTGTTTTTAGAAAATAAAAATTGTAAATTGAAATACCATGTGGTGCTGTTTAAATTGCAAAGACCATAATGTTGAAATCACGGTGTATTTGCATTATGTGTATATATATATATATATATATATATATATATATATATATATATATATATATAAAAGTTATTTTTAAAAAGTAAACATTTAACAATGTAACATTTTAAATTTGTAAATTAATGGGTTGGTAGAGTTAGTAGAGCGGCTCGTCCAATAAACAAAGGGTTGGAGGTTCAAATCCTGGCTCTGACTGTCCATATGTCCAAGTTTACATGGAAGACACTGAACCCTAAACTGGTCCCAGTTGGACCTGGTGGATTTGGAAAGTGCTTTGGACACCATGAAGGTGGAGAAAATGTGTTAAATAAGTGCAGTCAATTTACCATTTAAATCCAGTGTTAAATCTACATGTTTAAAATGTTAAATCTACATGTTTAAAATGTTAAATCTACATGTTACTCTGTAAATATGTTTACAGTTGGATGTGTTTTTTACAGTATTGTTCTGGAAACCACAGCTGTCAGTTTTTTTCTGTAAAAACAACAGGATTTTTTTTTTTTTTTTTTACAGCGTACTCTTTAGGTGATTACGTCTTATTTTAAGTGTAATGAGATATGTTGACAAGAAATGAGAAAAATACACTTGGTAAGATTTTGATTTTTTGCAGTGTAGTGCAGGTTTCTGTTGTGATAGTGATCCTTTACTATGTCTAATGCACTGGCAATGACTGAGGAGGGATTATTTTATGTATAGTCTGTTGTTTGTTCTGTTTTGTTTTTCTATGGTGCTAGCTGCGACTGATATACACCCATGCTTACTTCAGATTCCTGTAAGAACCATTCAGCACTGCACTTGTATTATACTGAGAAAACTTTAGTAAAAAGATCTTGATTAAAAAAAAAAAAAAAAAAAAAAAAAAACACATGTTAACACCTACCGGTACACCTCTGTCTCCCCTCACTCCATTAACACCAGGTTGACCAGGTGAACCAGCTTCACCCTGATAAAAAAAAAGTACACATTGAGTGGTGTCAGTTGTGTTTTTAATCGAAATAATATAGTAAACGTCTCAGGGAAAGCTGATATCTGTGAACTCACTCTCTCCCCTGGAGGTCCCCTGGGTCCAGGAGGGCCCTCATCACCCTGTGTAAAAACCATATAACCATTAAAAACATGAGCAGGACACTCATGTTATCTCACAAACTACACGTCTTCAGTACCGGTCAAAGTGTCTCTGGGTGAGATTAAGTCCCAGTACCTTGGGTCCGGGTTTTCCAGGAAAACCATCTGCTCCACGTTCTCCCCTGGGTCCCTTTAGACACAAGATTAAAATGTCAGCAAGTCCAAACATGGATCTTCTGTGTACGTACGTTTGCTAGATCCTTCAGAACAGCTATATTACCATAAAATTAATCAAAAAAATCAGTTTTCTTTTTCATATCGTCTCCCAAAATTTATCTTCTATCTAATTTCATTATTTTTTTGTTTTCTCAGTCTTGTCAAATAATGCAAATAAAACTAATATGAATGGATTAGCGGTTTATTTTATTTATAGCAAAATACAAAAAAGCACATTGTGGTATATCTAAAGTTGGATAATAAGTTTTGCCAACAAAATTCTGTGATTTTAACATATAATCATTCACAGCAAACTGAAGTTGAACCATTTTCAGCCATATCTAATGTGTTTAGTGGTTTTGTGATTAAAAACAATGGATAAGCCCATGGGCAGGGGTGGCAAATAGAAAAATACACATTGTATGAGCAGCTTCTTAGATGATTTTGAGCTGCATTTATATTTTTTAACTATATTTTTTATAAACTATAATTCTAATTATATTAGTATGCTACTACTAGAACTTCTACAAAACTAAAACTACTATAAAAATACTAGTAAAGCTAAAGCTGACTGACAAATCCAATGGATACAAAGCAGCATCACAGTTAACTGCATTTTCTTTCACTTGAGAAATGTAGCATAGTTAATCTTTTCACTTCACAAATCCAGTATATATATATATATATATATATATATATATATATATATATATATATATATATATATATATATATGTGCTTCTGGCTTTTATATGTATTATGGGGAATTAGCATAATAACTCATGGCATAACTTATTTCATTAGAAATATCTTCTGTGGATTGTCCTCATAAAGCTGAAATCATATCACACTTTCCATGTTAAGGTCTCGTATTGCTAATATACTAGCAAAAAACAAACAAACAAACAAACAAACAAAAAAAACACTAGATAGGATGCGATATTGACATATATGTATTTTCTACCACAAATACATTGGTGCAAATATGTAGAAATATATATTTTTGATTTTCTATTCAGCAAATGAAGTAAATATATCTAAACATGTGTTTTTATTGCTTTTATTATTTGCTATCTTGAGCATACTCATAGTATTTTGTTAGTGTGTTTTGAAACCACTAACATGTTACTAAACAAATGCTAATTAGTCATTTCCATCATTTACAAATCCATTTTCTGGTCTAGTTCTGTGAAGGTTGGATACTGTGTCTTCTTCTGAACATTTCCACTTAACACAATAAGGTTATTGTAAAAGGTCATACTGACCATGGCACCATCATTTCCAGGAAGACCATCCAGGCCGTCTTTACCAGGAAGTCCCTTTGGAGATCAGTGACAAATGGTTTCCCATTAAGAGACATGAACAGAGAAGCAGCAGCGCAGACAGAGCACTTATGACTGAACGGACCAATGACTGAATGTACTTTATACACAACCAAGGTTGGATCTGAGAAGAAAAGGACAACTCACAGGCTTTCCAGACTCTCCAGGTTTGCCTGAAAATCCAATTTCACCAGGAAGACCCTACAGAAAAAAAACAAATATTGTGTTTATCAAGTAGGATTGGAGTCATTTATTAAAGAATCTATTTATATATCCAAATTTATATCACTTACAGGAGGTCCAGTGTGTCCTTGAATACCTGGTGGACCTGGTGGACCCTGAGGACCCTGCAAAAATGAGGTAAGGTAAGGTAAGGTAAGGTAAGGTAAGACAAGATAAGATGAGACAAGATGAGAATAAGATAAGACAAGATAAGAAAAGGTAAGATGAGATGAGACGAGACAAGATGAGATAAGATAGGATAAGATAAGACAAGACAAGACAAGACAAGATAAGATAAGACAAGGTAAGATAAGATAAGATAAGATAAGATAAGATAAGATAAGATAAGATAAGATAAGATACGTTCATTATTTAGAAAGCAATATGGCCAGGTCGTTATTGTAAATGAGAATCCGTTCTTAACTAACTGACCTGGTTAAATAAAGGTAAAATAAAATAAATAAATAAATAAATAAATAAATAAATAAATAAAAGCAATATGAATTTATGTTACTTCTTAAATGACTTCTGTATTTATATTTAAAGTATCTATAGTGTAAACTGTGATATTATGATGACATGAGCAATGATATAAGTTTTAAACAAGCCAATATACATTTTTGGGGGCTGAAATAATAGAAACATCATCATCCCATAACTTTCTTTCACAAATATGCAAAATAAATATTCAGATTTCCCCCACATGAAACCCAATGACACAGCAGTTCTAGTAAATAACCACTAGAGGGTGCTGTGAACTCACAGTAGAAAACTGCTACAGCCACAGATACTATTTGAAGACAGGTGGATTTTTATTATGCCCCAAGGACTAGTTTGCAAAATTAACTGACATAGCATGTTGGTTGGTTTTCATTTAGGCGGTTTATTTTCAGTCTATTGAAGACACCTTTGAGAGAGCAGTAATTCTGTGTTCGGTAGGAGACATCAAATATTGTGCACTTAATTAAAATAACAAATGAATTCTCCTCAGTTGTCCTTGATAGGTCAGTGAAATATGAACCCTATACATTACCAAAGGGTTATTTTAATGTAAGGGTTTACTTTAGGAGATCAAAGTAGTACTTACAGGAGGTCCAGGAAGGCCGTCCACTCCAGGCAAACCACTTTCACCTTTCTTTCCCTAATAAAAACAAGTTAGATTAGAAATGACAAAGCATCCAATGAAAAGATAAACTGTCAAAAATACAAACCAACTGTATGATTTAACATTATGAGATTATGCCCTCAGTATTTTAGGGTTTTTTTTGTTGAGGGAATCTATTCTGTTCCAGCAAAACTGACCACAGGGAAGTGGAGATGTCAAATGTTTTTACAGTAAAAAGAAATATATAATATACAAGATTTTGAGCGTGAAGCACCTGGACATACAGTAGTGTCATAGTATTTGCATTTCTGAGCTCATCAGGCATGTTCAGGGTATACTATAGACCAGGGGTGTCAAAGTCTACATGTAGTCCAATATGATTTCAGTAAAATAAGAACATAGTAACCAGGAAATAATGTTAAAAAAGTGAAAAAAGTCCAGTTACATAATGAAAATGTTTATCTACAAACTTTAAAAACTACAATCCTTTAAAAAATGGGACTAACCTGAAATTTCTTAAGAAAAAAAAACTGTAATTTTAACAATATTCTGCCTCAGTTTATCATTTCACATGTATATTACAACTTACAGATCACAGAAGATCTACAAATACACAAAACATTTAGTAACAGGCAGAATACTGTCAAAACTGCACTGACTTCTTTTAAGACATTTCAGGTTGTGCTTTTGGTTCAGGTTATCATGTTTTTTGTGAAAGGATATTTTGTAAATGTAATCATTATTATGTAATTTTACTTTTTCTGTATACTAAAATTAAATTAAACACAATATGAATTACATCACTTTAAATCACTGTGCACTGAAATGTGTAAATACTGTACATTGACAATACATTTAGTTTTCTACAGATTTTTAAATTACAAGTCTTTGCTTATAGTATTGTACAGGAAGTTTTTCTAGAGCACAGGTGTCAAACATGCGGCCTGGGGGCCAAATCCGGCCCGCCAAAAGGTCCAGTCCGGCCCTTGGGATGAATTTGTGAAATGCAAAAATTACACTAAGATATTAACAATCCTTTTAGTTCAGGTTCCACATTCAGACCAATTCAATCTCCAGTGGGTCAGACCAGTAAAATACTATCATAATAACATATAAATAATGAAAACTCCAAATTTTTCTCTTTGTAAATGTAAATATTTTCATGTATTTACACTAAAACAAAGTATAATTTTGCAAAAAATGTGAATAACCTGAACACATATGAACAACCTGAAATGTCTTAAGAGAAGTAAGTACAATTTTAACAATATTCTGCCTGTTATTAAATGTTTTGTGTATTTGTAGATCCCCTGTGATCTGTACGTTATAATGTACATGTGTAAATGTTAAACTGAGGCAGAAAATTGTTAAAATTCCACTTATTTTTTCAGTTTGTTCATGTTATTCACATGTTTTGAAAGGATAATTTGTAGATGTAAACCTTTACATGATGTAAATTTGCTTTTTTTTTGCTCTAAAACATAGAGAAAAGTTTGGAGTTGACATTATTTTTATAGCATTATGTTATTATTTTACTGGTTCGGCCCACTGCAGATCAAATTTAGCTGAATGTGGCCCCTGAACTAAAATGAGTTTGACACCCCTGATCTACAGTAAGTTTTTTAGCAAGTATTTTAGAGTATCTATCTATCTATCTATCTATCTATCTATCTATCTATCTATCTATCTATCTATCTATCTATCTATCTATCTATCTATCTATCTATCTATCTATCTATCTATCTATCTATCTATCTATCTATCTATCTATTTATAGGTTATTATGGTTGTATTTTACTGATCCTGCCCACTTGAGATCAAATTGGGCTGAACTAAAATGACTTTGACACTCTGGATCATTAATATCGTCAGTCTCATTTTTACAAATTCATCCCAGGGCCATATGTTTGACACCCCAGCCATAGACTGAACATAACTAGTGGATGAAGGAAAAGTGACATCGCCCACTGGTTTCTGTATAGTTGATTTGAAGTCACTTGGCTGTGACCATGTTAGTTTTTGGGAGCTGGCAGTGACCATATTTGGACAAAAGGGGTGGAAATACAGGAGCCAAAGGGCTCACAGGGGCCAGACATGAGCAAATGCTAAACACTAGCCTACTGACTTGATAAAACAGTAAACTTGTGCAATTAATTTTTAATGTATTTACCTATTTACTTATTTCATTACTATCATTCTACTTAGATATTGTACTTTTTTCTATTATTCCTGCTTTATCACAACTTTCTCTTTTGTATTTTGTGTTCTCTTTTCCTTTAGAGCAGGGGCGTCAAACTCATTTTAGTTCAGGGGTCATAACCTCCCAATATGATCTGAGGTGGGCCCTACCAGTAAATTAATACCATAATAATATATAAATAATGCCAACTCCAAACATTTCAATGTTTTCTATAGTGAAAAAAGTAATATTATATTATGGAAACATTTACATCTATAAACTGTTCTTTTAAAAATGTGAATAACATGAACAACCATGAAAAAACTGAAATTTATTAAGAAAAATAAGTGCAATTTTAACTCTATTATGCCTCTGGTTATCATTTGTAAATGTGCATTACAACTTACAAATCGCAATGGATCTGCAAAATACACAAAATATTTTAGTAAATGGCAGAATATTAGTAAAATTGCACTTACTTCTCTTGGGACATTTCTAATTTTTCATATTTTTTTTATGAAAGGCTAGTTTATAAATTTGCACATTTTCATGGAATTACATTTTTTTTACACTAAAACAGAGTAAAAATTTTGGAATTGTCATTATTTGTAGGTTTTTATGATAGTATTTTACTGATCTGACCTACTTGAGACTAAAGCAGCCCTTTATATGGGTCCTAAAGTAAAAGGACTGACTGTTAATATCTTGAGTGTAATTTTTGCATTTCACAAATTCATCCTAGGGGCCAGATTGGACCCTTTGGCGGGCCACTTTTGGCCCCCGGGCCGCATGTTTGACACCTGTGCTTTAGAGGATCTGTGGGAGTAGGGCAAAGGGGGAAATGAGGGGATCTGCTCTATACATTTACTGAGCTTGTGATTTGTATGTGTTCAACAAAAAAAAAGTAAATAAACACATTTTAAAAAACAAAAAACAAAAAACAGTAAACTTGCACTGTGTAACAAACTAAATTTGACTGTCTTGTTTGTGGAACCTGTCGACCACAACTACAGTCCAGTCGTCTGTCAGGGGAAAACAGGCATTTTATCAAATAAACTAAAACTCAGAAAGTCTGACTCGGCAGGCGAGGGATCTGTCATACAGACCTGTCAATCAAAGTCTGTTATCAAATCTTCTGTTTGACATGAAATCGAATTAATGGGGGAACTTTTAAAGATGGACCACAGGAAGACTTATCTAGTCAGTCCAAATACAATAAATGAGTCCTGCAAAGAAAATATTAAATTTAATGTAAGTCACAACTTTTTGGAGCCTCATCTAGTGGCCACCAGTGGTATTACACTTAGACTTAATAACAGAGCAGAGGTCGATACCCATGGCTGTCGAGTCAGTGTCATGAATATTTTTGACTCGACTCAACTCGATTAAATACCTTTGACTCGATTCATCTGCTCCTCTTTTCAAAAAATTCAAACTTCTCTCAGTTTTTGATGTGAACGTTCACCAGACCTGTGTCTTCATGTACAAATATGTTCACTTAACTCATATTCTTCCCAAAGTTTTTCAAAATTTCTTTATGTTGTCTTCTGTTATTCACAATTATTCTACACGATATTCAAGCAAATTTTTTCTTCCGTACTGCCGAACTTCTGCCAGTCAGTATTCTCTGAAATATCGTGGATCACATCTGTGGAATAATCTACGATCAGAACTTCAATCAACATGTACTTTATCATTGTTTAAAAAGCATCTGAAAAGGACTTTAATTCATGAAAAAATGTAAGGCTGAATATCATCTGATTTGTATTTGATGATTTGTAATGTGATTTACATTTTTAACGTTTTTACTTTAGTTTATTAATTCCGTTATATTGTATTTTTAATTCTTTTTTCTTTTTTTTCGCGTATTGTTCATTTCTTGGGAGGTATTCCTATAAGCCTGTTTTGGCTTCTAACCTCTCCTGCACAATATTGTTACTTGTCTGAAATTTTTTTTTGTCTTGGTTTGTTTTTTTTTGCTGTTTTATTATGTGCAAATAAATAAATAAATAAATAAATAAACCTTTGTAAGAGCATAATGTGATTGATATAAAGAGGAAAAAATAACACTGCACAGAAAAACAATGCTCTGTTGATTGTTTTAATGTGAGAAGTTGTATTGAAGTGTTTTGGATCAGCAGGTGAAGCTTGGAGCAAATACACCACAATACTCTCAATTCTTCATTATGACTCTATGAGGCTAAATTAAGCAATAAAGGCCTGGTGATCCACTAATAATTTACCAAATGTCAGAATTTAACTGCAAAATATTAATGATTAGTCCATTTTTGGCTCTTATGGAAGTGTTACACATAACAGAAGGCTGTATTGGTGTCACACATGTTTGAGTCTGACATTACCATGTGCTTTGTCATATTCTATTTTTTGTGTTCTCCTAACAGAGGCTACAAATGTTCATGAATCATTACAGAATCATCAGTTAGTGTATTGGATCACATGACTGTATGCATAAAGGCTCACAAAGATGAGAATGTCACAGCAAGACACTTTATAAAGCTAAAAATAACAAGATATTTAACATTTTATAGCATTTGTTTGTGAGACATCAACGTTACATTCATCTATAGACGTTTAAAAAGTGGGCCGGTCTATTTCATGTAACACATGTGATTTAAATCATGCTATTCTGCATTTATTGTTGCTTTTTTGAGTGTGTGATTACGTTCACACTGTCACTTAGGGCAAAAATCAGTGTGGTGTAAATACCCACTTGTACACTCAAAATGGTCACCCTTAACAATCACCATCTTGGCAAAGTAGTGGAAGGGGAGGGGCCAGAAATGACAGTGGAAAAAGCTGTGATCATGGTGCAAAATCATGGGTATTAAAAAATCTTTCCATACAAGTTTGCACAATTAATGGCTGTTATGCTGACGGGCGATTATGAGCCACTAATTAACCATTAAAAATACAGAAGAAGAACCCTGCATCTGTATTTCTGGTTCCAGTAAGTGTCAGTCTGATTTGAAACAACACTAATTTTGTGATATTTGCGCACTACACAAGCAAGTACACCATATGTACTGTGCATGTACTTATAGTAACAGAAGCACTCACTTTGAGATGTAGTGATCAAGGTTCTAATAGTTTTGGATTTTTCATTATAGTTTAGTTTTATTTAGTTTTGACTTTTTTTCCCCTCTAATTCAGTTAGTTTTAATTTGTTTTTAGAGCAAGTTTGCTAGTTTTTATTAGTTTTCTTTCTTTTCTAAATGCTTAGTTTTAGTTCATTAGTTTTATTCATTCATTTTCTGAACCCGCCCCATCCTCACTAGAGTCACGGGGGTCGCTTGGAGCCTATCCCAGCTACATAGGGGCGAAGGCGGGGTACACCCTGGACAAGTCGCCAGTTCATCACAGGGCTGAACATATAGAGACAAACAATCACTCTCACATTCACACCAACCAATTAACCTATTAGTGCATGTCTGTGGATGGTGGGAGGAAGCCGAAGTACCCAGAGAGAACCCACGCAGACACGGGGAGAACATGCAAACTCCACACAGAAAGGTCCCACCCCCTGTCGACTGGTGTTGGAATCGAACCCAGGACCTTCTTGCTGTGAGGCACGAGTGCTAACAACTGCACCACTGTGTCGCCCTTAGGAGTTTTAGTTTTGTCATATCTTTTGTTTTCTTCTCTGTCATATTCAAATAAATCCCAGACAGGACTCTGCTGCTTTCTCCCAACTTTAGTCTCCATGTTTCCAGGTAGAGTGGGAACCAGAAGACAACTGGAAACCACAAGTGTCGTACGGTGCCGCTAGTTAAAATTGCTAGAGCGAAATAAATCGATTTCGTATCAATCCAAAATCCGACGTTGACAAAGACGAAAACGAAGGGAATTTTATCCTTAACTTCTAGTTAGTTTTGTAAGCACACAATACAGTTTCAGTTAGTTATCGTTTTTTTTTCTTTTAATTATAGTTTTTATTTATTTCAGTTAACGAAAATGTTTTTACAATTCTAGTTTTTGTCATTTTGTTAGTTTTCGTTAAAGATAATAACCTTGGTAGTGATTAACCCATATAGAACCAGTGGTAATTTTTCTCTCTATTTAAACCTTTAACTCTTTAAAACCTGACGTGTCATCGCTGACACACCCTGTGCATATGCAGTTTGGATGGCTGTAACTCTTTCACTGTTTGTGCCTGTCATAGAAGCTGGAGATGAAGCTGTTTTAGTAATATTAACACATGCAGTGAATGTAAATGATTGCTAGATTTTGAAAGATCTGGAGAAATAAAAGTGCTGTGGAAAAATGGGCAAATGGACTCACTCACAACATATTTTCTAACCTTTTAGTTCGTCAAAATAAGAAAAAAAAAAGTCCAGGCAGACCATTTTAGGCTTAGGGTTTAAAGGGTTAAGTGATTTATTATCAGTTGCTTTAATATTATCCTGTGTATTTTTCACTTTTCCCTGTAAATTACTTATTTTCCTGTATTTAACCCTTTCATGCATGAATTATGAGACCCATAATCAAGATTTTTTTTCCTGAGTATTTTTATTCCTTTTTAGGCATGAAAAAAAAAATGATTGAATTTTTTTATTAACTTATTTTTCATGGAGTTACAAAAATGTCCACTCAGCTGGACATCATGCATTTAATTTTAGAAGCAAAGAAACATGAATTTATTGATATACTGTGTGAGAACTATGAAATGAAAATGTTTTTAATGCTGCTAACATGATGTTTTCTCACATTTTAACATACTCTAATTCTGGATATTACTCACTTCATGGAGATGATATGCAAAAAAAACCCAAAAACTAAAAAAAAATCCTGTTCATTACAGTCTAATATCAGTTAGCAATTTTTTTTTTACGCTCAAACATGTTAGTGCAGATCAGGTTTACCTACAACAGCAAAGTTACAGTAATGGTATGAATTACAGTGTATGGGATGATGCATAAGTGTCCACTGTGTTCGCTGATATGGAACTAAAACAACAAAATCCATGAAAATACAAGACAACAGCTGTAGAATAGCAGTCCTCTGTAGTTACCACTATGCATGAAAGGGTTAATTTCCTATACTTAATTTAGATGCTCAAGAAAACTTCAAAGGTTATTATATCAGAACAGAGAAAACTGACGAAACAGTGAATTTTTTCATGAACTGAACATAAACCCAGTGTCTCCATCCACTGTCATTCATCCAACTCCATGGGTTTTACTTGAGAATCAATGTTGTAGAACAGGGGTGTCAAACTCATTTTAGTTCAGGGGCCACATTCAGCCCAATTTAATCTCAAGTGGGCCAGACCAGTAAAATAATAACAGTGCAAAAAGTGAAACTATATTATAATCAGGTTTACATCTACAAAGTTTCCATAAAAATCTGAATAACATGAACAACTTGAATTGTCTTGAGGAAAAACAAGTGCAATTTTAACAATGTTATGCCTCTGTTTATCAGTTTATCACTTACACGTGTGTTACAATTAGGGCTGAACGATATGGACAAAATTTCATATCTCAATATTCATGCCAGATATCTCGATATCGATACGATACGATATGAGTACGGGCTCAGTGAAAACCAAGCATTTTTCAGAAAAATACAAACATCATAATACAAAAGAATGTGGAAAATGCAGTTTTATTTATAAGAACTCATTGCCAGTCATCAACATTAACATAAAGTACAAATAAATGAAATTTGTTGTGACTTCCAGAGCTGTACATGCAGGGCGCGCGCAGGGGAAATCTATATCGTTTATATCGTTGCTTTTTCGATATTAATATCTTGAATGTTCATATCTAGATATCGATACAATAACGATATATCTTTCAGCCCTAGTTACAATCGCACAAAACATGTAGTAACAGGCAGAATATTGGTAAAATTGCATCTGTTTTTCCTACGACATTTCCATTTGTTCATATTTGTTCAGGTTATTCACATGTTTTTGTAAAAGTATAGATTGGTCATGTAAACGTTTTCATGCAATTTTACTTTTTTACACCAAAAAACACAAAGAGAGAATTTGGGGTTGTCATTATTTATAGGTTATTATGATAATATTTTACTGGTTCTGACCCACTTGAAATCTAATTAGACTGTATGTGTCTGTATGTGGAACCTGAATTAAAATGATTTTGACACCACTGATTGTTAATATCTTCAGTGTAATTTTTGCATTTTACAAATTCATCCCGCGGGCCGGATTGGACCCTTTGAATTTGGCCCCCGGGCCGCATGTTTGACACCTGTGTTGTAGAAGATGACGGTGTTTCCACGTTAAACAACAGAGCCTCTGAACATCCATGAAAAGATGACAACCTGCATTTTACATTAATTATTTACATGCATTGACAGTATTAGTTGATCAACAGGTATTAAACATTTTAGATCAGTAGATAATTCTGGTCGACGGTGGATGTTTGGGTCTTTATGGGTTAATATATTGAAAGTTCCGTTTGGACCCCTTGCATCTATTTTCCATCTATTTTCCTGAATACGTTGTTGAAATCATTATGTGCGGCCCCTTACGACCGTCCACATTCCACCACAGACAGCGAGCCGTCAGCTGTCATATCAGGATGAAGCTGAACAGACAGACCTGGCGCTGGTGACACAGGCCACTGATTAGAGCTTTACTGCAGTGGAGGTGAGAGTAGCTCATCTATACTGTGGCAACTGAACCATACAGACCCTATCAGCTCTGGCAGCAGTGCAGACCACCTTATTATCACAGCTCTCAGCCTACCTTTACCCCCTCCCCAACACCACTACCACCACCACTCTCCAGCAGAGGGATAACAGCCCTAAACCTCCAGAAAATAGGTCAACCTCCTCATCATCTGCCTGTCTTTTTTTTTTTTTTTTTTAGGACGCTCTTGGAAAGCATCCCATAAAATGCTTCGATGGACCTGCAATGAGTTTGGCAAATAACACAAAGCCTGTACAGAGGGAGATGTTGTAGATATTGTGGAATCTGAGTACAATTTAATCGCTTTATACATATTAATAAACTATAAATCCCTACATCTCAGAGGAGCTTGTCTGGCGGAGGACGTCCTGGTGCTACAGTCTTTCATTCGTGGCCAGAAGGGGTCTGGTTTGACTCTGCTGCCCAGATGAGCAGCTGCAAATGTTGATTCGAACATACTGCTGATGAGAAGTTAATTGCTCCCAGTAGAGAAGGGGAAGTCACTATCTTTGCTAATGTTTTGGAAGAACAAATTATGTCGAACTACTGCGTCTGCTTTAATTACACACTGGTGTGTGACGGAGCTAGTGTGGTGACAGACAACAGACACTTTTCAATGAACTCCACATGTACTGATAATACTGACATCAGATCCCATTAGCATAAGGAACAAATACAAGTTTTCTTGATTCGAATTAACCCCCTCGGAATGAAAAAAACGAGTCATTTGTATCTTTAGTTTTCCTCAGTTGTTTTCCCACTAGCGCCTTTCTGGCAAAAACAAGTCTGATCTATATTTATATACTGAAGCAGTGAACAAAAACACAGAACTCCCACGGCGAACTTACAAAGGTTATTAAGCAATTTTCACTTAATTTATTGCAGTTTCAAGCACATGAATATTTTATGTTGGGGTTAATGAAAAATGTTACAGTTTATCTGTGCTAATGATTGGAACTAATGTTACACACTACATACTAAACGCTGCATGAGGTCATTTTTTTGCACTGAGGTACTAATAGGAGGCAGTCCACCTGGACTTTCTCAATAGAAGGAATGCACAAACATCACTTCCCCCCTGGGCCACGCCCCTCTAAGTCAGACTGAGTGGCAAAAACAAATCAGCTCAACATGGTGGAGCATAGCAGTAACTACAGCAAGACCGGGAAAAATGTGGAATATAACATGAAATTAAAGACAATTGGACTGGACATGGATCCATACAAGCTACCAAACAACAAGTGGTCTACGAACATTGATATGTGGCTGGAAATCACCTATTCTGACATCTATATGAACCTGATTTCAACGCTGGGAAAATCACAAAGCAAAGGCTGAAAGCATACAAAAGACAAAGAGTTGTTGACATTGTCATCGTTAATTAGAGGATTACAGCTGGTGAGTGCTTTCAGTTCAACATACTATTGTTTTGGAGGTTTTCTGTCAGCGCAGACGTATTTTCTTGGCGGTGATTGCCAAGGTAAAGGCCCAGCAGTAGTGCTCACAGTTCACTACTGATTTACTGGAGTTGAACCCTTAGTACTGACCCAAGTGAGTGGATGATCTACTGGTACTGTGGAGATTTAAGTAGAGTTAACATCAAATACTTGATACAACACAGCTACAACAGCTTTGTGCTAGAGTACCCCCTTATTTGGAAAACTAGGTTAGCCTCAGTTTAAGCTAGTTTACAAATTATGTAGAGCACAAGGTTCAGAATCACACAATTGAAGACAAAAATGTTTCAGTTATGAAACATAGAACTAAATGACAGACGCTAACATTAAGAGCTTTACTAAGAAGGAACGTTAGCCAAAACGATACGTAATTTAAGGTATGATTTTACGTAAGAATACAGCATAAATTAACGTTACCTGACACAAATCCAGGTTTCGTTGCCTGGATTCCAGTTATTTCTACGAATTGCAGCGATCCATCTGCTTCTTCTGTCTTTGGCTTTAGGTAGCCGCTAAAACGATAGCTCCGAGTGCTTTTTAAACCTATTTGTGCAATCAATGGCACAACAGCTCTTCCCCATTTTTACCTCCGCCAAGGAGGTTATGTTTTTGCCAGGGTTTGTTTGTTTGTTTGTTTGTCTGTCTGTTTGTTTGCTTGTCTGTCCGTTAGTGTGCAACATAACTCAAAAAGTTATGGACAGATTTGGATGAAATTTTCAGGGTTTGTTGGAAATGGGATGAGGAAGAAATGATTAAATTTTGGTGGTGATCGGGGGTGGTTGGGCCCACGGGGGGAGGGGGGGGGGGCACTGATCGTTAGTGTGCAACATAACTCAAAAAGTTATGGACAGATTTGGATGAAATTTTCAGGGTTTGTTGGAAATGGGATAAGGAAGAAATGATTACATTTTGGTGGTGATTGGGGGTGTGGGGGCCCACGGGGGGGGCCACTGATCAGCCTTGGCGGAGGTCTGCGCTCTCCGAGTGCTTCTAGTTTAGACTGTTCTAAAGTTTTCGCAGTATTCAAGCCAAAGCTGCTACTCGTCTCCATCTTTCTGCCACCAGTGGGCGGAACCGCGGTGACTTCCGCTAGCGGTTACATCACGTGCATACCCTCTATACTTGGGAATACATTATATAATTAAGAGTTCAGTATAAGATCTGTACATGCACCTCAGAGCTAGTCATACAATTGACATTAGCTAACTCTGTTTTGAAGGAAGGTCATGTTACATACAGTAGAGGAATAAAAGACAGATAATGAAGAACTAAGTGGCAAGTCCAACTATTTTAATGGTAAAACTGACCCATGTACAATGAATAAAAATGTATAGGCCGGTATCATGACCAAGACAGGTGTTAGCCTAGAAATGGAGTTAGTTAATGTCAACAAACTACAGGCTCCCAGCACAAAACAGACCCCAAAACAAACTCCACATAAGCACACAAGCATGTGCAAATGTTACATATTGAAACTTGGAAGGATGTATATGCAGTATTTCTACTAAAAATAAATAAATAGATGACCAAAATCATCTACCAGTACAAAAAGTTTAATAACTTCTGATCCATTAAACTTATCAATTCATGTAAATAACTGGTGTAAAATGCAGTTTGTCATCTTTTCATGGTCATCAGATATGTCCCATTTGGACATTCACAGGCTCCGAAGTTACCACAGAAACACTGTCATCTTCTACAACATTGATTCACCAGTAAAACCCATGGAGTTGGATCAATGAGAGCAAATGGAAATACTTGGTTTATGTTCAGTTAATGATATATTTTGTTGAAAAGTCACATTTTCTTAATTTTTTTTCTCTGTTTCTGATATTATGACAATTTACTTTAATCTGAGCTTTTATGAACATCTACATGATCAGTGCATCAAATATGGGAAAATGCCTGATTTTTATTGAAGAAATGCAAAATACAGAGGATAATATTCCAATAAGTGGTGATAAATTGCTGAAGAAAGGTTAAATAGAGAGAAAAATTCATTTAGGAACTGCCAGAAAAGTAACACTAGGTTTTTATGAGTTAATGAAAGATCAATTATTTCTACGTATGATGTAATCATTAATCTGTAAGTTGTAATCCACATTTACAAATGATAAGCAGAGGCATAATACAGTTAAAATTGCACTTATTTTTCTTAATAAATATCAGTTTTTTCATGGTTGTTCATGTTATTCACATTTTAAAAGAACAGTTTATAGATGTAAATGTTTCCATAATATAATTTTACTTTTTTCGCTATAGAAAATATTGAATTGTTTGGAGTTGGCATTATTTATATATTATTATGGTATTAATTTACTGGTAGGCCCCCTTCAGATCATACTGGGAGGATATGGCCCCTGAACTAAAATGAGTTTGACGCCCCTGCTCTAAAGGAAAAGAGAACACAAAATACAAATGAGAAAGTGTTGTGATAAAGACAGAATAATAGAAAAAAGTACAATATCCAAGTAGAATGATAGTAATGAAAATAAGTAAATAGGTAAATACATTAAAAATTAATTGCACAAGTTTACTGTTTTATCAAGTCAGTAGGCTAGTGTTTAGCATTTGCTCATGTCTGGCCCCTGTGAGCCCTTTGGCTCCTGTATTTCCACCCCTTTTGTCCAAACATGGTCACTGCCAGCTCCCAAAAACTAACATGGTCACAGCCAAGTGACTTCAAATCAACTATACAGAAACCAGTGGGTGATGTCACTTTTCCTTCATCCACTAGTTATGTTCAGTCTATGGCTGGGGTGTCAAACATATGGCCCTGGGATGAATTAGTAAAAATGAGACTGACGATATTAACGATCCAGAGTGTCAAAGTCATTTTAGTTCAGCCCAATTTGATCTCAAGTGGGCCAGATCAGTAAAATACTAGCATAACAACCTATAAATAAATAAATGGATGGATGGATGGATGGATAGTTCCATATTTCAGTAGGAATTATCGGGTTGGAACAGGTGGAACTGAGTAGTCTAATGTTATTTTGGACATTTAACAAATACATTTAACACAACACAGCAAACAGGTTTATGGCAACGTAACTTAAGACCTACCATATAAAATTTAATACCTTAAATAGACTTTTTTAAGGTATTAAATGCAGATTTGTAAATTCAAGACTTTTAAGACTTTTTAAGACCCCTTTTTAAGAACTCTGTCCATAAGTCAATGTATGAGTTTGTAGAAATATGAGCTGAATCTATTCATACTGGCAATCTGGTGGATTTATGTGACCACTAGAGGGACTAGTGAGTCACTCTGCAGGTCACCTATAGTGAGGAAAACTAACACTGCAGGACATTTGACCAAAGAATCAGAAAGTGATGACATGGGATGAGGACGCCACGGGACAAAGCTCTAACTGAAAAGAATGGGGTTTGATGATGACATCCCAGTGTTTCTTCTACATGGGTGAGTTTGAAGCTTATGAAGATATAAAGTTATTATATGATGTTATTATGTTATGTTTGCTGACAGTTGATCCACTGTTCAGACTAAAAACAGAGGTGATTTGTGGTTTTATTGTGGCTGTTTTATGTCTAAAAACAGAGCTGAGCTAACAGATCAATAATGTAATAATGTAAGCTGATGCAGTAACCAATGTGAAGATTACAGTTATTTTGACTTAAAATAACCATCTATATGCTTTTTATTTGAAGAAGAAAACTTGATGATACCATAATACAGATGTGTGTAAATAAGGAGCTTCTGGGGTGCCGCTACAAATAGTGGACCCCATGGAAGGTGGGGTGTAGGGATTGGGGGTATAGGGGTGCATTTCAGAAGAGCTGTTACAACTGCAACTGGTGTGAAACTGAAACTTAGCTTTGCACTGCAAAAATTTAAACCTTACCAAGTGTATTTTTCTCATTTCTAGACAAAATATCTCATCACACTTAAAATAATTAACTTTTCAGTGAGATATAAGAACTTATTTTTTAGACAATAGATCTTGAAAATCTTATTTCAAGAAATCTTACCAAGATAATTTTCACTTGTTCCATTGGCAGATTTTTTTTGCTTGAATTAAGCAAAAACAATCTTGAATTAAGCAAAAAAAAAAAAAAAAATTGAATTAAAAAAAAAAATCTGCCAATGGAACAAGTGAAAATTATCTTGGTAAGATTTCTTGAAATAAGAATTTCAAGATCTATTGTCTAAAAATAAGTTCTCATTTCTCACCGAAAAGTTACTCTTTAGGTGATTACGTCTTATTTTAAGTGTGATGAGATATTTAGACTAGAAATGAGAAAAATACACTCGGTAACATTTAGATTTTAACAGTGTGGATGTCCGACTCCTGTCTTCTACGGGTCTTTTTTACTCCGGAGCTTACATGAAATTTTCACAACTTCTAACCTATATCCCCTGGGCCCCCTGGAAATGCTGGGCCCCATGAATTTGTCATGTTTACCCCCCCCCCCCCTTTAGGGCGCCCCAGATGGGCTTTATTCTTTATTCAGTGAGTGATACAGTGTGTGGATACATAGTGTTGATTCACTGGTGGTTTTGGTAGCCTAGTGTGTCTTGGTAAAAACATTTCTTCCTGTTGTTGATCATTTGGAAAATCAATACAAGAACCACTTAAATTCACTTACATTTTCTTATATGTGCATAATTGTTTTACATTTCTAATCAAATTGTTGGTGATTACAATGTGTCCACAACATATCTATTCACATGATTCTTACCCTTTGGCCGAACTCTCCAGGCTCTCCAGGTAAGCCTTGTGCTCCTGGAGGACCCTGAGGAACACAAACACAAAGTCCAGACAACACTACAGGAATTTTTATGAACTCTTCAGCCAAACGTGCATGAACAGGTGGCTGTTCCACAACATCAACTTCTCTGAATCAACCAGGAAGAGGAAACATGCAGGAAGGAAGTAATAAGTCAATGTCCTTACAGGAGGCCCCGGGGGACCATCAGCCCCTGGAGGCCCAGGAAGTCCAGCATTCCCCTGAAACAAGTCAACAAAACGCACTTATATTATGAACTCAACCTCCTATCTGTGTCAGTAAATGAGGAAGGCATCACACTATGAATTCAATTACTGTGACATGACAGGTGTAATACACTTTACATTTATTCAGGTAATGAATCTGTTCATTTCCGCCCACAAATCATTTACACTGAAAATGGTTTCTCATTAGTGGTTCTGTTAAATCATCATTCAAAAGCCAATTACAGTACATGGCTGTACAAATTAGGCAGTGTTAAAGTTTGTCATTTTTATGTCAACCACATGAGTTTTAACGCTGTAATTCAAATTACATTAATAGTCATAATGTGTACAGCAATTAATTCAGCAGGAAGTCATAGTAGAATTTGGAGCACTTCTGTAAATCTAATATAATAAATATGAAAGCATGTTGCTGATAAATTAGGAAAAAAAAGAAATATCATACTATAGCATAAAAATGTCTTATAATTACATATTTTCACATTATAATAAGATATGTTCATGCTATGATAACATAGTTTCCCTGTAAAACAACTCATTGTCACATCTTATACATCATGTCTAACAGTATTTTTATGTTACAAAAACGGTTGGTTTCATGATGTCATTATAACAAGAAAATATCTTGTTTTAAAATAAATATATTTTGTTATAAAGTGAAACAATATCTTGTTATAACAGCCAACTATTCATCCATTTGTTTTTTTTGTTTTTGTTTTTTTACCATTTCTTAAAAGTCACTCACCTTATCTCCTCTTAAACCTTCCATTCGAACCTTGAAGTGAAAGAAAAGATGCGTTTACATTTTACTGCCATATTAGATAATACATATTATTGCAGTATTATAATTGATGTAGTATTGTGTCTCTGCATCAGTTAAACTCAAGTTTACATACGATGATAAAAAGTAAAAGTAATCTTATGGGTCTTTAAAAAAAAATATTTTGGTGCTAGCTAGCTTAGCATGCTAATTTAGCATCAGCCAGAACTAACATTAGTTCCCACTACATGTGTCGAACTGGACATTTACGAATTCCTCTGATGTAGAATATGGCTTTTATTACACTTTATATTTAATTTGTCAGCTTTTTTTTCTATTTCTACTGTCCAGTTCACTGCAAGTTAAATAAATTAGCGATTTATGTAAATACACACCACTGAGCACACAAATAGACAAATGAAATCAACAGCAGGTTAACTGTTTGCTGTATTATTTTCATTATCTTTGTGCATCTCCTAAATGTGTCCCTCCTGGGTTGTTATCGGAGGTGTCAGAAGTATTCACATTCATTACTCAGGTAGAAGTATAGATACTAGGGTTTAAAAAGACTTCTGTAGAAGCTGAAGTATCAACTCAAGCTTTTTACTCAAGTGCAAGTGTAAAAGTACAGGTTTCAAAACTAAAGTATAAAAGTAAATGTAAGGGAGAAAAATGCCATTAGGACAAAAGCCTAGGCCGCACCATACTCGGAATGGTATATGTTTATACTTCTCATCCAACCACAGTCAAATTTGCTCTATCTGGATGGTGCGATTTATCTGGATAGTTTTTTTTTTTTTTTTAATTTGAATGACGACAACCTGGAATGAAAACCAGGAGTAACGAGGCTATATTTAAAATGTAAAGAGAAGAAAGTATAAATAATTGACTAATTTGCACTCTGTACATATTGACGATGTAAATAATATATACATAAACATATATTTTTAACCCTTTCATGCATGAATTATGAGAACCTTAGTCAAGATTTTTCTGAGTGTTTTTTTATTCCTCTGTAGGCATGAAAAAAAAAAAACAAAATGCATGAATTGAATTTTTTTATGAACCTATTTTTCATAGATTTAGAAAAATGTCCACTCAGCTGGATAATTAGAGTTTGATTTACACTTTATACAGCCAGAGATGCACAGCTTCCAATTTAGCAGACATGGGATTAATTGCAAATTTCTTCCAATATAAAATGAATATCTGGAATTTTTAACAATGATATTAATCCTTAGGTGTTACTTGGTGCTGCATATTTTTTCTACCTTCAGGGGTGTCCTGATATAGAAGGATTTACAAGATACACCTGAATTTCTGACTTTCTGTTGGCCATCTTGGTTATGAGTTGTTGTTGTTTTTTTTTTTAAAGCAATTCCCATGATGGACCAATAGGTGTCAGTGTACGGGATAATGCACAAGCGTCCACTGTGTTGGTTGATATGCAACTACAACAACAAAACCCATAAATATACAAGAGAACAGCTTTTGAACGGCTGTTTGCTGTACTGACCACTATGCATGAAAGGGTTAATAAACCAGTATTCTGTACACATCTACCCAGTTATTCATATTTATCTGAAGTATTCTCAACCCATTGTTGTCCTTGTCTCTAGTCCAATGTTTGTTTATATTAGGTCTATGTTTAAGTATGTTTGGGTTTATATTGAAATTGTACGTCGTGGGCAAAAAAAAAAAAAAATGCAGCCAAATTCCTTGGCCAATAAAGCTGATGCTGATTCTAATTCTAATTGTGTGAAAATGTAAGGAGTAGAAATAAAAAGCTAGCGGAAAAATAATTACTCCAGTAAAGTATAGATAACCCAAATTTCCACTCAAGTAAGGTAACAAAGTGTTTGTACTTGGTTACTTGACACCTGTGGTTGTGATTTACTGCAGGTAAAATACTATAGAAAAATGGGGCCTCACTAACGAAATAACTAAACAAGTCTTCTGTTTTTGACTGGACCTGGAAATGAGTTTTACTGCACCGTGACCTCAAATTAAACACCCGGATGAACACACTAGTGGTATTGGCACATACTTCAACATGGTAGGTACGACTGAATCAATCACAACCGTATAGAAATAGAGTACGACCAATCACAGGAGAGTAAAGGTTGGCTCCAGTCGATTAACACTTGCACCAACCATGGGAAAAAAACAACAACTGTCCAGGTCAGATTCACACCAGGGACGCTGCAGTTTCCAAACACTCATATCTGTTCAAGATGACTGCTACTGGACTTATTTCTGTTCAGTAAGAAAAAACCAGCTGGTCTGTTATTTCTTCCCTTATATTTCTGTAGCACCCCCCATGTAAAAAAAAAAAAAATTATTTCTTCTTTTTTTTTGTTTATTCTTTTTTTTCTCCTTTTTTCTTTACTTAGCAAACCAATGACAACCAATGACCATTGATATTTCTCTCTGTAAGAGGCACCCACTTACAACCATGACATTATCAATTTCTATCAATACCCTTTATCCGAATGTTATTATTATTATTATTATTATTATTACTATTATTATTATTATTTCTTTTTTTATTGGTTATATAGTTATTTATTTTTGTTCATTATGATTTGTGTTAATATCACTATTATTATCACTGTTGTCAACGATAATGATTTTTCTAAATTTTCATTTGTTGTTGTTGTTACCAGTTCCTGTCGTTTCTTTCATTCACACACACACACACACACACACACACACACACACCATTGTATAATGATGAATATGTAATTAGTATGTGTTTTTGTTTTGTCTTATTTGTTGTTATGTCTTTCACATGTTTTGTTATATACTGCATCAGTTAATAAAAAATGTCTGTAGTACATGTTCAGACTTTAATGAAAGGATTTTGTCTTGAAATAGAACATCTTTATAATTCAAGTTTTTATTTGATTTTGTAATGAGGACTTGACATGTTGTACTTTCACATGCAGATATAACATTTTAAATGTATTTTTTTTCTATATTTCTTTTTGTTTTCAGAAAAGAACAAAATCTATCTATACAATTGTTTTTCTGTGTATATCTCCAGTGTTTTCACTTCTTGATCCCCCTGCTTTTTTTTAATCAAGAAAACATAAAAAAAAAAAAAAAAAAAAATACATAAAAAAATTAATTAATTAATTAATTAATTAACAAAAAATAATAATAATAATAATACAAATGACAGTAATATAGTAGCTAAACCACAGTAGGTGTCACGATTCGTTCCTTTTGAGTGTTCATAAAGTCCATCTATGATTTCCAGTATTCCTCAAATTTGTCATAAAATAGAACATCTTTAAACATTTTTCTCACAACTCTATCAGGGAATATAACTCTTCAGTCATTATTTACAGTACTTACCACATCCCCAGGTAATCCAGGAATGCCTTGCTCGCCCTGTGACACAGTTCACACAACAAGGAAAAAAAGCAATCATTAGAATCAACAGCTAGAGTAAAGCTCCTGAGGTAAATATGGTAATGATACAGCAACAACCATAATTTATGAGATAACGTGTGTTTTATTGTGGGCCTAAAGGAAAGTGAAACTTGCGGGTGCAGTTCTAAGTTATTTGTGTGTGCGTGCATGGTTCCACATGCAAACGGGTGTGGTATGAGCATGTGTGCACCACTGGAAGAAGCATCAAAGAAGTAATTACAGACAGACAAATGAAGTCTGCGTTTTATTTTCTCAGACAAATGAGTGACTGTGATGGCAGATGGAGCAGACTGCGGAATGTCTGGAGTGAACAGACAGTAGCTTGGGAAACCGATGACGTGCCTTTAAATTGATTTATATCAGCAGACTTTAATAACATCGCACTTACAGCGACGTCATCTGTGAATTGTTTCTAATCAAATGAACAGCGGGGGGTGTTTTACGTACCTTGTCGCCTTTAATTCCGTTGGGCCCGGGTGCACCAACCAGTCCTTGCAAACCCTAATTAAACATCAGACAAAAGCTTCGTTAATATAAATGCGTCAAAATGTAATATCTGAGTTCTGTGTGCGGATGCAGAGGTTTAGAGCTAGAGTTACTTCTTTCCCAGGTGCACCAGGGGGACCAGGTAATCCATCCACACCCGCCAGACCCTAAAGTGGGAATAAGCATATATGAAATAAAAAAATTAAAAACATGTCATGTACAAGAAAAAAAATAAAATAAAAAAAGAGGAAGGATGGTGTGAACAGCTGTGGATTGCATTCTATACACTGGAAAAAATGCCCCTCTAAAAACAAGTTTAAAAAAATTTATACAAGACATTTTTGCTTGAATTAAGCAAAAAAAATCTACCAGTGGAACAAGTGAAAATGATCTTGGTAAGATTTCTTGAAATAAGATTTTCAAGATCAGTTGTCTACAAATAAGTTCTTATATCTCACTGAAAAGTTACTCTTTAGGCGATTATGTCTTATTTTAAGTGTGATGAGATATTTTGACTAGTAATGAGACAAGTACACTTGGTAAGATTTAGATTTTTTCCAGTGTAGCAGCTTTTACCGGCTGTGCTCTGTTGTGATTAGATGTTTCATTATATAAATGTGATTAATCCATTAGCTGCTACTAAATTGGAAAATAAGTAATTTTTGCTTCTTTTTCTCCACTTTGCCTCAAACAGGATATTAGCTGAACCCATAAAGATCCAGTAATACATTTCTGGCAATTCCCAAATTATTATTATTTTTTTCTCTATTTTTAAACCTTGATAATTTATTCTAATATTATCTTCTATCTTTTCTATATTTAATTCACTGATCATGTAGATGGTCATAAAAGCTCAGATTAAAGTTGATAATTAATAATATCAAAAACAGAGAAAGTGTTATCTATAGTGTACACAGAGTCTTCATTAGTGATACACAAGACATGTGCAACACCAGTGCATGATGGGATGCTAATCATGTTGCCTTTAAGAATGGCTGAAGTAAAAAGTAAAAAGAAAAGATGTTGATATCAGTGGCATTCCTATAGGCAATAAAGGACATTATTATTATTTTTTTTAAATCTAAGAGTGCCTTTTATGAAACTATAATTCTGAAAATGTCAATTACCTCAACAACCTAGAAATGAAGGGAATTTCAAAAATATTATGCCTCATCTTATAATTTACTCATGCGCATAACTTACAGACCACCGTGGATCTACAAATAAATACATAAAACATTTAGTAACAGGCGTCTGGAACTGAAAAATATATTATTTAACTTTACAACAACTTGTCAAGACTCAATGACACCTTTGACTGTTAACCCATAAAGAACCAGTGTTACTTTTGTGGCAGTTTTCACATGAATTTTTCTCTGGATTTAACTTTTCTCAAGTGAGTTATCACCATTTATTAAAATATTCTCCTCTGTATGTGGTGTTTTTCAGTAAAAGTCAGGTATTTTCCCATATTTAATGTTCTGATCATGTAGATGTTCATAAAAGCTCAAATTAAAGTTGATTATCATCATATCAGAAACAGAGAAAACTGAAGAAAAAGTTACTTTTTAAGCAAAATATTTCATTAACCAAACATAAAGACAAGCTTCTCCATCCACTGTCACTGATCCAACTCCATGGGTTTTACTAGTAAATGAGTGTTGTAGAAGATGACAGTGTTTCCACATTCACTACTGAACCTCTGAATGTCCGAATGGGTCATATCTGATGACCATGAAAAGATGACAAACTGTATTTTACACCCATTATTTACATGAATTGATAAGATTAATGAATCAACAGGTATTAAACATTTTAGATCAGTAAATGCTTTTGATCGATGGTGGTTGCTTGGGTCTTTATGGTTAAATGTTTTCTGTGTATGTTTTGTATTTTAACAAATTCATCCTATGGGCCGGATTGGACCCTTTAAAGGCCATTTTTGCCCTGCGGACTGTATGTTTGACACCCCTGGTCTAGACCCACCTATAAATATATACCAAGACTACAGAGAAAAAGACAGAAAAACACATTCATCAACTGAAAATTCAACAAATCCACCTAATTCTACTGAACTCCTCGAACGAAAAATGAACAGAAGTAACTGAAAACTGTCAGAGGACGTTAATGTACAACCTAAAACACATGCCTACTGTTCGGTCTATCCCCTCTATACAACCCTTTCACTTTATCACCTTACTCAGGGGAAGTACTTTTCCAGCGTTCACCCACAGGAAACTACTCACTGACACAGCCAGTGATGGACAGACGGCTCTGAACCTGCTAAAGCACTGACATCAGCAGCTTTCAATGGAGTTCAGTGTCCCCCCGAACCTGCCACATATGGTGAACTCATCAATGTACCGACGGTGTTCACAGCACAACACCAACCACATGTTAACCCATAAAGACCCAAACATCCACTAGTGACCAAAACCACCTGCTGATCTAAACTGTTTAATACCGGTTGATCCACTAATCCTATCAATACATGTAATTAATTGGTGTAAAGTGCAGTTTTTCATCTTTTCATGGTCATCAGATATGACCCATTTGGACGTTCAGAGGCTCCATAGTTACCATGGAAACACCATCATCTTCTATAACATTGATTCACCAGTAAAACCCGTGGAGTTGGATCAATGACAGTGGATGGACACACTTGTTATAAGATTCAGTTATTGATATCTTTGCTGAAAAAGTCACTTTTTCTTCAGTTTTCTTTAGTTTTTGATATAATAATCCTGAGCATTTATCAGAGCTTTTATGAACATCTACATGATCCGTAAACTAAATATCAGAAAATACATGATTTACACTGAAAAAAATGCAAGATGGGTCCTTTTATGAAACTGGTCCTTAAAAACAGGACAGAGGGGCTAAAAATTCAAACCAGATGTAGACTAATGTTAAGAAGCAAGTTTGGAAGTACTTTGGCTCTATTTTAAAAATAAATATTTACTGAGATAAAAGAGGAACTATTTTTCAGATAAAACACATTTTTATATTATTTTAATATAATTTTTATACAGAAATCCGCATGTAACAGTAAAAAGGACACAAAAATTACATGTTTTTTTTTTTTTTCTTTTTCCAAATATCTCTTTATTCTCTCACGGGTACTTTTTGGGAATCAAACTAATTATGTAAGGCAGAATGTTTCACAAAAATGACTGCTGTTGCAAAATCATTCACGATTTATTTGTGTTTAAATGGGCAGGTTCCGCATGTAACACCAGTGGACACAATGGGTTACACACGAAATCTGCAATGAGACTGAGATTCATGAAAAACCCACTTCTGGATTAGAAAAACCACTAGGATCCTCAAATTTAACACAATGTCTTTATCTTTAGTGGTATATAAGACCATTTACAGCCATGTTTTCCAGATCAAATGCACTGACACCTAGGTAGTTTTTCATGTCCCAATTTTGGTCCTATTTTTGGCCCCAATATTTTATTGGAAATTCCTTAATTTTTAGATGGCTCAGAGCAAGAGTATAATTTTTTTTTTTTTTTCAGTTATCTGAAGTCATCATTAGGTACATCCTGGGGGAAATATGTCTAAATTTCTCTTTTATTATTGGGTTTAAAAAGCTGGAAATGTGCCAGATACCAAAATGAACCCAGTTTCATAGAAGCACCCAGATACAGAGGATAAAATTATAATAAATGGAGACAAATCACTTAAGAAAGGTTCAATCTGGACATAAGGGAACTGCCACATATGCAGCTCTGGGTCTTTATGGGTTAAAACCATCTCAGACTGATATAAAAACCAAGTGTATCTACTGTTAGACTTTTCTGTCGTGGTTACTTGATCTTTTGCTTGAAGAAGACAGAAGAATATGACATTATTGGCAAACTATTGTTTATGCTGAGCAATAACTTTCAGTGATTTATAAGCAGTCTGAATTTTATTCTAGTTTCATTCTCACGGTACAGGGATGGAGGAAAGTTCACACATCAACAAAGCTTCAGCAGGTCTGAAAGAGCTGCATTATGGCCAAACGCCCCCACATAATCCCAGACAGGAAGTGTGGAGAGTGAATCAAGGAAGCCACATCTGTTTGTGCAATTACACCCCTCAGTTCTCAGTTCCACAGAGAAGAATGATCGCTTTCAGAGAATTAGGTATGTCTGTTGTAAGGATTTGCACTTTGAACTCTACTCTGTACAGGTTCAACTGAACATCTTTACTTCAAATCCAACATTACACAGAGAAAACATGGGCCAAAAAGTCAACTGTCTCACAGCAGGAACTATCAGCTGGCAAAATCACTGCAAAATCTCAGTTTACCATCATAAATACTGTACTGTTGCTGCATACTGTGAGATTTTGTACATATTAGGAAGTTGTTTTATTATTTTTATTTTGTTTGCACATTTTATACTGCTTTTATTCTACCATACTTAAGTTTTATATTTTTTATCCTTTTATCTTCTATGCTAGAAAACTGAGACCTGGGTAACTATATTTTATTCTATCATGTATCAATGATCGAATGACAATAAAGCTGAGTCTGAAATAAAAAAAATGTAAAGATACGATGAAATATCAAAAATGAATACCCTCAGTGCTGGTATTTATGTGCATAGAATTATATTTATTTAGCTCACCTGGGCTCCTGGGGTTCCTTTTTCACCTTTGGCACCATTTTCACCCTAGTACAACATAAAAAATCCTATTCCATCATAATGCACCATCAATAAAATCTGAATCAGAATCATGTTTATACGTCAACTTTGTAAACACATACAAGGAATTTTTTTGCTAGTTCATGTTGTCTCTCTAGTAAATTATAAATGCAAAATATAATAAGAAAATTAAGAAAAGCAAAATAAGAAAAAGCAACTCTATATATATGTAAAAAGTATATACAGTTATGGAAAAAAATATTAGACCATCAACAGTCATCAAAAACAATGGCACAAATATGCTATAAAATACACAATATGTAAATGATATATAAAATGACATGGCAGAGGGACTGAAAAATGGGTAAGGAATCATAATATTTGGCTTTGATATCTGAAAACTGATTTGCACATCTGTATACTGCAAAGTTATTTCCTATACATTTCCATACAGTCACGGAAAAAATTATTAGACCATTGAAAGTCATCAAAAACAATGTCTATGCAATCCAGTACTAACTCCTGTGTGTATCATGTGACTAAAACAGACAGAAAAGAAAACATGGAATGCCTAAAAGCACTGTTTTTGTCAGTACAATGCCATAGATATTGATGTAAGAACTGAAGTGACACTGGTTATTATCAAGAAAACATGGAAAATGGATAAATATCAGCCCTGAAATTAAACTCTTATGATCTATTTTTGTTGTTATCATTATATTTGTCCAAACAAATGTACCTTTAGTTGTACCAGGCATTAAAATGAACAAGAAACTGAAGAAAACAAGGGTGGTCTAATCATTTTTTCCATGACTGCATACATAAGGGCACATATCATCTTCTGTACAGTTTAGTACATTGAACAAAAATATAAATGCAACACTTTTGATTTGGTCCTATTTTTCATGAGCTGAACTCAACAATCTAAAACTTTTTCTATGTACACAAAAGGCCTATTTCTCTCAAATATTGTTCATAAATCTGTCTAAATCTGTGTTAGTGAGCACTTCTCCTTCGTCCTTTGCTGAGATAATCATTCCACCTCATAGGTGTGGGATATCAAGATGGTTAGTTTCTTTTCCTCCGCTTAGTAATATGCTTAAATTCAGCGGGTTGTCTCGTCTGATCTGAGGTCATAGTCAGAAAGTAGAGCGGCATGACAGCATGATTATTGCACAGGTGTGCCTTAGGCTGGCCACAATAAAAGGCCACTGTACAATGTCCAGGGGGGTCAGAAAACCAGTCAGTATTTGGTGTGACCACCATTTTCCTCGCACAGTCTTCTTCATGAATTCTCTGAAACACCTTTGGAGATGGTTTATGGTAGAGAAATGAACATTCAGTTCACAGGCAAAAGCTCTGGTGGAGATTCCTGAAGTCAGCATGCCAACTGCATATTCCCTCGAAACTTGTGACATCTGTGGCATTGTGCTGTGTGATAAAACTGCACATTTTAGAGTGGCCTTTTATTGTGGCCAGCCTGAGGCACACCTGTGCAAAAATCATGCTGTCTAATCAGCATCTGGATATGCCACACCTGTGAGGTGGATGGATTATCTCAGCAAAGGAGAAGTGCCCACTAACACAAATTTAGACAGATTTGTGAGCAATATTTGAGAGAAATAAACTTTGTGTGTACACAGAAAAAGTTTTAGATCTTTGAGTTCAGCTCATGAAAATTGGGAGCAAAAACAAAAGTGTGGCATTTATATTTTTGTTCTGTGTACAACTGGGACATCAGTAAATATAATTTCTAATCATAAACATTTGCTGCAGTGAGTTCAGTTTATACTCACATTGACGCCTCTCGGTCCCGGAGAACCAGGGATTCCTGCATCACCTTGAATTCCCTGTAGAACATAAATACAACTGTATTATATTTGCTGGAGATGATGTGGCCAAACTTGAAAGTTGTGTTACTGATTCAGCAGTTTGATGTGGGCCAACTGGGAACTGCTGAGTCAGAGCTGAATCAATTTAAGAAACTTGAGTGACCGACAAAGGACCACGACACCCAGAAAGAGAAACAGCAGCTGTCTGTGATCCACCCCCCATGGGCAGACCTTCAACTTTGACTTCTGACCATGCTTTCATTTTTGTCTCTGGCTAAAAAGAAATGGCCCTTCTAATGTTGGGCAGATGGTTGGCTTTCTACTGTGGTCTTGTTAATACAAAAATTTAACTTATTCTCTTTGTTGCAGACGTGTTGACTTTCAGCTTGATCCATAATTTAGGTGAACTAATGACTATTATACTGAAACTTAAAAAGACTACATTGTGATTACCTTCAGTCTCCTGGCTGCCATTATAACAATTAGTATGTTTAACCCTTTATCGGGCAAGTGACTATTTTTGGTCATTTCTGCATACATTACAAAACAGTGACAGCAACAGTTACAAGTCCAATGTGGTCTACAGGGTCTGTAAGGTCCACCTCTGCATGAACAGTGAGTGTACCTGCTTTGTTAGGTACTATGAAGTAATGGTACTAATGTAAGGAATGATGTTCAAAGGGAGAATGTGAATGTGGACAGGGGTCTGGATCAGCACTGATGGTGGTCTAATGTTCTAAAAGTGATGTTCTAATGTTCGAAAATACATGTTACTTTCACCTTACAAATGTTTTACTTATATTCGTTGAACATACGTCTTGGATTTTTAATTTTTTTGCCACTTATGGGTAAGGAACCAAATATGGTAACTTCATTAACCTTGGCAATCTTTATTGGCCTTTTTATGTTAGTTTTTATTCTTGTTGAGTCACACTATAAGTGAAACTGTAGGCTGAACAATACCTGTTCATCTGTGATTATCATTATTAGCATGTACTGTTAATTTTAAGCCTTGCACCTGTCACAATAAAAGCACTTCCTGTGCTCTTCAGCACTATCTGAGCAAATTTCCTCCCAATTCTCAGTCTCTCTACAATATATTATAAAGATAATGGACTGGTAAGAACCTGTTCATTAATAAACTCAGGATAATGACCACTATCTTGCTAGAAACATGAATATAAATGCAATATTAAGGTTGTATTTGGCCCTGACTTGCTTTACTTAGCCACATATGTAGTTCTATATCTGAAACCTAGAGGTGAATATCCACCAACTAATGCACAGATAAAGCAACAGATGAAGTAAGTAGTTTGTGGTTAGGGTAAAGTAGAAGACAAAAAAAGTAATTTGGCCACTATCCTTGGTGATTTGTTTATTCAAAACACTTTATCAAAAAAATATCAGTAATAATGCAATATATGAGTATAAATACATAATGTTTTTGTTGCACTATAAATTAGCCATTATATATCCTCCTGAGACCCAGCAATACATTTTTGTTCTCTGCAGTGGACAAGAGTTTCACAGCTTTACTTTAAAAATGTTCACTGAGAAGGATTTTATACATATTTAAAAAAAAAAAAAAAAAAAAAAAAACTAAACTGTTCCATCATGCTGTTTCCAATTAAGGCAATTATTTAATGCAAAATAGCAAAAATGTTAACTTACTTACACAATTGTCAAGCAGCTGTGACACAAAATGAAGTAAATGGCTGCTGTTCAACTGAACTTCCTTGCATGCACGTATTTCAGTGCATTATCTATTGTGCTGCTAATATTAATAGTATAGTATCTATTCCAGGTCGAAGTTTAACTGAGTTTTTCCTTGTGCGTTTGTAGTTTCTCATCTGCAACAACAGTAGCATTTCCCTGATTTACTGAGCCTTTCCCTGTGTTTTGTCAAAAGGGTTCATTCATTTCCTCTGCATTAGGGTCGGGCGGCCTGTCACAGTCCATTACCAGGCCCACACCTCTCCATTCTCCCCCTCTTGGCTCTTTCACCAGCTGCTTCATCCAAGAGAAAGTCGACCAAACTGGCCTCCTTTATCACAGCAAATCAATAACAATCTTAAAGCTAATTGTCCAGACAAATGTATGCACGCCCACTTAACAGAACAAGCACGTGCCAAATGTAAATGCACTGGGATGTGAATGGATTAAAAATTAGGTCAAAAACACACTCACTTACCTTTTGTCCAGCAGTTCCCGACACCCCTGGACTACCAGGCGATCCGGCCTGACCCTATTCACAAAAAACATACAGATGAATCCATTAGGGATGCCAGTAAATATCTATATAATTAAGTATTGCAATATAATATAATATTGTTTTTGGTTCCGTTTCTTTGTTTCTTCATTTGTTAACACTCTAGCAGCAAAACCATTGGTTGAATTCATACCAAATTGGGTTTATAGATTGCCAGTGACCCAGAATAGAGATAATTATATTTTGGGAAAAGCAGGTCAAAGTTCAAATTTTTTATGACACTTTTTAAATATTTTTTTTCTCCCATTTTCTTATAATGGGTGAAATTTCAAATGTCTATAAAAACATCAATTTTGTTTCAGTTTACTTCAGACTTGGCACATATATAGAGGCAACTGATATGCTGACATCAGCACATACATAGACATGATTGTATCAGCTGGATTGATGCCAAAATAAGCTACAGTACATGTAAGGTTGTGGGGTTTGTTGTGTCTGGCACCACTTGTTTGTTTTGTGATACACTACTGATTCTCAAAAACACTGGATATCCCATTAAAAGTCTACATAAGGGGTGTCAAACATGCGGCCCAGGGGCCAAAACCGGCCCGCCAAAGGGTCCAATCCAGCCTGCAGGATGAATTAGTGAAATACAAAAATTACACTGAAGATATTAACAGTTAAGGATGTCAAATAAATTTGGTTCAATTCCATCTAAAGTGGGTCAGACCAGTAAAATACTATCATAATAAACTATAAATAAGGAAAACCACAAATTGTTCTCTTTGTTTTAGTGTAAAAAAGTACAATTACACCAAAATGTTAACAATTACAGACTAGCCTTTTACAAAAAATGTGAAAAACCTGAACAAATATGAACAACCTGAAATGTCTTAAGAGATTTAAGAGTAATTGTACCAATATTCTGTCTGTTATTAAATGTTCTGTGTGTTTGTAGATCCACTGTGATCTGTAAGTTGTAATGAACATGTAAAAATGAGAAGCTGAGGCCAAATAATGGCATAAATTGTTAAAATTGCACTTTTTTCTTAATAAATTTCATTTTGGTCATGGTTTGTTCATGTTTTTCCACATTTTTTAAAAAGATAGTTTGTAGATGTAAAAATTTTGACAATATAATCTTACTTTTTTCACTCTAAAACATAGAAATTAGACATACAAATTTTGGAACTGATATTACTTATGTATTATTATATTATTTTAATGATCCAGCCCACTGCAGGTCAAATTGGGCTTTATGTGGCCCCTGAACCAACATGAGTTTGACACCCCTGGTCTATATGAACATGACAGGGACCATCATTAAGGCAAATTTCTCAACTATAAGTGAATATTTATGTCATATCTAAATACCATGATTTCTGCTTTATAGTGTTAATATTTTCATGAACAACTCCAACATCATACTTCTAAACCTATTTAAAAGTTTGTTTTTTTTAATTTTATGCATAAGATCATTTATTTCCATGTAAAAAAAAAAAAAATTCAATTATAATCAATCATATGTTGCTTATAGTATCATAATAAATTATAATACATCATGACACATATTGTATCACCAGATTTCTGCCAATACACAACCACAGAAAACATAAACAAATCCAAATCCATTCACATCCTTCTTACTTTGTCTCCTTTGTCTCCAGGTAGGCCATCAATACCTGGCACACCCCCAGCTCCCTGTCAGATGAAAATAAACATAATTAATACCAGAAGATGAGGAGTTTTTGCTTCCAAATCAGAGAAACAAACCCCACAGATCCAGGGTCAGCAGAAGCACACCTTCTGTCCTTTTAGTCCAGGAGCACCTGTCAACCCTATGCTGCCTGAATCACCCTGCAAAAAGAAGGCAATTATTGATTTAGACTGATAAATATGAACATGCACGAAGGCGGAGGTACTGACGTGCTCTCAGAACCTGAAGGCATCACAAAACATGGTTTAGTACGTTCTGTTGAGTACGGTGGTGTATCAGGGCCGATTTATGTAAGAAAAGAAAATAAGAGCCAGAGGAGGGGGTAATATACTGAGAAGAAATGTAGACATTTATGCGACAAAAACACCAGTATTCTTAATATATCTTTTGAGATTATAATCTAATTTATGTGTAAGTAACTGCAAAAATTTTAAAGTCATAAATTTACAAAAAATAAATATAGATATAAAGATAAAATGTAAATATTCTATGAAATTATGATAGTACATTAAGAAGAAAAAACATGGGTATTCATAAGAAGTAGACTGAGAAAAATGCATAAGAAAAAGACAAATTTGCCATAAAAAACAAAAAGAAAAACAAAACACTCAGATATTGCTTTAATTATGGTGGTAAATTTACATGAAAAAATTCTTAAATTTCCTAATAATTCCAAAATTCCCTTTGATTGAAATAACATTTTCAGGAAATTAGGGAATTTTCAGCCTTCAGTCACCTGTTGGTTCAGTTTAAGTGGCAAAAGTAGCTGGTTAGGTTTAGGAAACAGTCCTGGTCTGGGGTTTTATTCCTCATAATATTACAAAATTCATTTACAACTTGAAATTTTTCTTGAAATATTAAACTCACCCTCTTGATTTTTTAAAACATACAGTGGCCGTAACACACCGTCGTAGTGTAGAAGATTAATATACAACAAAGTACGAATGTTAGAGAGTAATGGCTGGACTCCATTAATCAAACAGTAACATGTAACATAGACATTTAGACAGATAGTGGACATTAACCCTCTGTGACCCACAGCTGTAAACATCTATTTGAAACAGTCTAATAGTATAATACTGAACATTTACAAAACCCTACAGTCTTAACTCTGTCATAGGTCATTGTTACCTGTTTTTCTTCTGTTTCGCACCAATTCCACCATTTTTCCAAGCAGGTATTTGACCTATTTTCTGAATTTTAAAGATGTTTAAAGACAGAAACCTTTAATACTAAAGGTAAAAGTTTGGTACATGTGTTATGATGAACTGTGACATGTCCAGGGTTGTGAAGTGAACAGATTTATTACAATATTACTAAAGAAACACTGAGCATCATTCATTCTGAAGACAGTAACCTAAGTGCTAAACTATTTTCAAGCAAAATCTGGTATGTAATTGGTGAAGAATGGTGAGCAAAATTTTAGTTGTGCAATTTGAAAAATTTCCATTAAAATAATTTTCTTTTCAAGTTTTTTTTTTTTTTTTTTGTTAATGGACAAGGTTGGTGTTGTTGTTCTTGGGTTTGTTTGTTTTGTTTTAGTATACATGTAAAAAAAAAAAAAAAAAAAAAAAGGAAAATGTGCAACAATTCATTTTCAATTGATTTGTCACATATGATATAGTGTTTGTATTGCCCAATTTCTGTAAAACTCCAAATAAACAAAGGTTGGAAAATAATAATTATAATAATAATAGTTTTCTTTGTGCATTCTAGTTGGATTATTATTACAAATTAAGTTACATACATAGCAGACAATTCTAACGCAAATATTTTTAAGATTAATGAATAAAAATATCTGTTTTCTAATGCACTTTCTTAAAATCCAAATGATGATATTTGTAACCACTAAGACCTGCAATGCGAAAACCAAAAACTGAAAAAGACTGATGATAATTTCTTGATCAGAGGCTTAATAAAAACAATTATTACAATACATTACAGTAAGATTGTTTTTACAAAATAAGTTACATTCATATCAGACAATTCTAACACAAATATTTGTAAGATTAATGAATAAAAATATCTGTTTTCTAATGGACTTTCTTAAAATCTAAATGGTAATATTTGTAACCACTAAGACCTGCAATGCGAAAACCAAAGAATGAAGAAGACTGATGATAGTTTCTTGATCAGAGGCTTAATAAAAACAATAATTACAATACAAAAAAAATTGTGAAACTAAAGCATGGGTTTCAGAGGGTTAAAATCACACACAGAACACAAAGGGTCACACAAGTTACGAAACACAACACACACAAAACACACACAGACTTTTGAGTAAAGGCTTGTGAGCCAGAGCCTTCGAACAGCTGTCAACATTCTCACCAAGACCCACAATGGTCTGGTCACACATTCAACCATAGACTCAAGGAACAATGGCCGTCCCCTTTAGTATGCTGCACTTTTGGTTTGAACCCTGATGTCATCTTCTGTGCCAAGGATTTCCTTGGAATTTGAAAGCTGGACCAAAGCGAAAAGTAATGGCTGTTAAATTACACAGTACCATGAGGTCTTGCCCACCACAAGACTTCCCTCTGCTTTATAAACCACTTTACAATTCACAGATGGCTGCCGTTTAATTATTTTAGGAGCTTATATGATTTAAACACACGTCTCTTCCTTCATTATAGAGATTAAGCGAAGCCCCCTGCTCTGCTGTGCCCGATAACCAAAGAGACGTTTGTCTATAACAACGCTGCTTCACGGGGCAGTGCATCTTCCAGTCATTTACAGATGCAATTAGGGCCAATCAAAGCAGGGTGACTTCAGTTTCACTCCATGACCGACACCGTCCTCTTTAACCACAGCACAGCGCTGGTTTACGTCATGTTTTGGTTGAAGTCTACAAAAGTTTACAGCAACTATTTGCAACCTTCTCTGGGAAAAACAGATGAAAACAGATGGTCGTGCAAAAAGGAAGGAATAGAAAAGCAACAGGGAAGCTATGCATTAAAATTTGATTTAATGCAGTTTTATCGAGGCGGTGATGTTTTCAGCTGCAACATCTACAAAGTAAATTTATCGTGAAATGAGATCAGCTGTATGTTTGACTGCAGTTCTGACTCTTAAATAAAAGCCCTGCCACACTCTTCCAAAGTGAAAATATGATGCAAACTTTTACCTTTACTTTCAGGTGCTTTGTTCCAAAATTAAAGCCACAAAAAGGAAAAAAATAAGAAGCAACAAAATAAGAGTCACTTCTTATTATAGAAAATACAAGATCAATGTCATGTCCAAAACTCTCAAGGTAAAAACCGAAACCAAAGCCGAGTCCAGACCAAGACCAGAAACAGCAGCAACTGAGTTCACCAAAGAGTCACACAAGAAGATGACTGATATAGTATGATATGGGGAAAACTGTTAATTTTAGTACAATAACACTGAAATAAGTCATCTTTAAGGCTCTTATGGAAAATGGGGTAAATGTGTATTTTTTTAGGCATCTACCACCCAGTGCAGGACATTATGTAGAAATATTTAATGTTTTATCTGTATATTCAGACTCAAAGAAAGCACTTGTATGAGTCAAATTATCAGTTGTAATTGAAGTTTTACATTGATTTTCATAAAGCATCTTCAGATTCAGATTAACTTTGTCAATTCTTAGAGGACATACATGTGTTGTTCAGCTCAAGTAAGGAAAGTAAAGTACAATTCTGAGTGTCTAAGTCCAAGACTAAGTTAAAACACAGTCTACTCCGGAACAACACCTCCAAATCATGGTCTCAACACTGGTCAGGACCAAGACAGACCTCGAGTACGACAACACTATCTTCCAGACCTCTTATGGGTATTTTAAATAGCCCTTTCTAGACAATTTCAATGATGTATGGCGAGGATTTAGTCTTGGGGAATAAATCATATGGCCAGACTCCTGACTGGCACTACCAGCCCACACAGATCCAGACTGGGTGGGTGTCTGCATAGGCCTAACCCTCTCTGCTGCACATCCTCTGTGGTAACCTGTCCTGTAATTCAGTTACAACTGTACACATTTTCCACGCCACTCCCTGAGAGGTAAAATGAAGGAAAACATAAAGAAGAGGAACTAGAAAAAGAAATTCAGTGAGGAGCTTAGAGTGTTTTGTCTTAAGTACATGCATATTAAATATGCACAGACACAAACACACATACAGGACTTAGGTTAAGATGTGATGCTCATGCAGCACCAGACAGGACAGGTTTACTTACCTTCTCACCTCTGTCACCTTTGACAGAGATTACTTTGCCCTGCAAATAATCAATCAGTGGAGATCAATTATTATCGAGGCAGCAAGAAAAACAGATGAGAATGTAGATGGAAGGCATGCGTGAATCTCTGACTGATGTATCTGTCATTGTATCAACTTTACAGCTTATATCACAGCATTTAAGTTCATAAATGTAACTATTATTTTCCCATTATCATGTGCACATGTTGAGTTTTCCTACAGTTTCTCCTTTTTCTCCTCTGAGGCCAGATGGTCCTGCAGCGCCTTTAGGGCCTGTATCACCCTGTAAAAGGTATTATCACACAGTAAACAATCACAACCATCAGCTCTGGGACACATAGAAACGCTTATTTTTTGTCCCAAACAACAGTACTTAAAATGGCAGATGACCTTTTCTCCCTTGGGCCCTGCAACACCCGGTGCACCGATGTCTCCCTGTGAGAAATGAAAATATAGAAATCTTTCCAAAGGCCTTAAAGAAGGGATCCCGACTGGGACGCGGAAATCAAGGACTGAGAGGAGGTCTGGTAAACACAGATGAGAGGCTTTACCTTCTCTCCAGCCGGGCATGAGCAGTTGACAGCGGGACCCCTACTCTGCTCCACAGCGGTGGGTGTGGGAGTGGGGATCGGCAAAGGGGGAGCCTCTGTTACAACCTGTCTAGGGCACTGAAATGACAAAATTTGTACTGAGACTGGTGGTCAAACTGAAAATTGTAGCATAATAGCTGTGAAAGAAGTACCTGATGAGCATTAAATCACTCCACTTGACAATCAGTTTTCAGGTGTCAACGACATCCCACTAAAGGGTCCGTACTTCAAGTCAAAAATGTCACAACCCTTTATCGGGCAAGTGACTATTTTTGGTAATTTCCTTAACCCTATAAAGTCTGAACCATTAAATCATTGACAGAAAATTCCAGTTCTTTGAAACTGGAGCCTTTATTGGTCCTTCTGAACAACCCCAATTTTTTTTTTTCAAATGTCAGTTTCCATGTATGAGTTTCAATTTTGTATCATATTTGATGCATCGGGTCTCAATGCTCAATGCTATTATTATCATTATTATTATTATTATTATTTTGGAACACACAAAACCATAATATAACACAAACATGTCTAACAAATTGGTAATTCCTTTTCAAAATTGGCAAAGTTCTGCCTCCTTCCTCATTAATGACAGTCTTGTAGTGTCACTGGAAAGGCCTCTGGTGAATGAATTCCTCCCCCCTTGTGGATTTTCAGTGTATTGCATGTATCTAATCGTATACATCAGGTTTTTCAAGAAAAAAAAAATCATACTGATCATGTAGACGGCTTCAAAACTCATGTATCACATATGATACATTTGGCATTACAGGGTTAAACATTAAATATGGGGTCAATCCTGTGCCTCAGTGAGGTGTAGAAGCTTGTTGGTTTTTATAACATTATATAGTGATTCAGAGAGATTTTATAGACATTTTGAAGCTGTAAATAGTGAATATGAGTGATTTTTGTCAGTTTATGACCTCATAACAGTTGTTTTATTCCATGTGTTTACTTTTTAGAAAGTGCTGCTCAGATGTTTTATGGCAAGAGGAGGGAGACTGTTGTCATGGCAACTGATGAGGAGATAGACGACGATGTCCAATAACACACGAAGGCTGAAAATTTGAATTTCACAGTATTTCAATGAGTGACCTATAAAGGGTTAACAGCAATATGCTTTATCGTATACAATATATGCCTAATACTGGTTAGCTTAAACGAGAAGAACATGTTTGTTATATTAGGTTGCTCATTTTGATACAGATGATTGTTTTTTTTCTTTATTATTTTACTTTTTTTTTCTTTGCACAAGTGGATAGTCTTAACATTGTGATCTCTGACAGAAGAAGTGGTAATACTATTGATTATTTCATTACAATGGGACCTGTTACTGGGTTGGATACATGCAGGTAGCAAGTGAACATTTAGTCCTTGAAGCTAGTGTGTTGGAAGCAACATAAGGAACTGAGTGACTTTGACCAGGTCCATATTGTAACGGTGATGACTGGGTCAGAGCATTTCCACAACTGCAGGTCTTGTTGGGTGTTCCTGGTCTGTAGTGGTTAGTACTGACCAAAAACTGGACTAAGGAAGGACATCCCAATCTCAGGACAGTTGATCATCTGTGGGAGGTGTTGGACAAATAAATCTGATCCATGTAGGTCCACCTCTCTACTTCCAGAACTTCAAAGATCTTCTGCTAACGTCTTGGTCCAGATACCACAGAACACCTTCAGAGGTCTGGTGGAATCTGGGCCTCAGGTCAGAGCTGTTTTTATGGAAAAAGGGGAACCAACAAAATATTAAACAGGTGGTAATAATGTTCTGATCCCATAGATGCTCCATTAGCTGAGATCTGGTTGTTGGTCTTTAGTCCACTTTTGGTCGGTACTAACCACATTACATTGGGAATAAACAAGATCTGGAGATGTTCTGACCGAGTGATTTCACCTTCACTATTTCACCCTTGTCAAACTTGCTGAAATCTATAATCTTGTCCATTCTGCTGTTTCTAAAACATCAACTTTGAAGCTAAATGTTTACTTGCTGCCTAATCTATCCCACCCACTGATTAGTCCAATTGGAATGAGATAATCCAAATTAATACCACTGTGCCTGTCAGCAGTCAAAATGTTGAATGTTGATAAAGGCTGATTGGTGGATATTTATATTTTGACTACTGCGCTTGTGTTTAACACAAACATTCCAAGGGGAAAAAAATCATTTTAGCTGTTTGTTAAAAAGTGAAAAAAGTAAAAAGATAAATTTACTTCAATCCCAGTAAATTACTTACAGGAAGTATCCACATTTTTGTTCATGTATTGAACAAACTGTGTTTCTGGTGACACTCCCAGTCATCTAATTACAGCCAGCTAACAAATACAATGTAATGCTTTGTCAAATCTTGATTAATTTATGTTCTCATTTGATTTGGAACTCATAAAAGTGTGGCTAAAAAAGCTTAAAAGATTTGATTTGCCTTTTAGTTCTTGGACTTTCTGCAAACATGTAAGACCAAAAACATAAAAGTACTCAACAGCTTTACAAAATTATACTACTTGCCTGTTAGCAAGTTGGAAAGAGAGCAAAACCCTCAGCTCTGACATCAAACAATTGGCTAAAGTTGATTGCTTTCAAGCTACAACTGAGAACGGTTTAAATTAGAGACTACTTTGGCATAAATACAGCATTCTGTGTTAAACCAACCAGCAATTAGAAACAAATCTGTTTAATCAAACTTCTGTGTTTCCTTTAAACAGATCCAATGACAGGTTCTTCATTCTTTCTCTCTTTTTACGTTGCTTGTTGTTGTCATTTTTAGAAAGACAAATCTTAAATGAATGTTCATGAGGGAGCCGGATGTGATTTGTCATGTTGTAACCTCTGTAATAATCCAAAGCTTGTTATTTAACGTAGACTAAATGGTAAACAGAGTCAGTTGTTGGCCTGGAATACTCACAGGTCCATCAGGGAGATCACAGCAGCTTTCCAACTCGGCATGTTTAGAATCGCAGTAAATCATCATTCGCTGAAGATCAAACTGGATTCACATACAGACATAATGAAACTGATTAACAAACGAACAAACATTAACAAGTCTAAACATGTAAACGGCCCATGTTTCCCAAACTCACATCAATTGGAACACTGTCATAGAGTCTCTTTCCTATAACCGTCTTTCCCTGGATATCGATGTCCTCGCGGTCTTCAATGGGCAGGGTCTGGATGTGTTTACAGTCCAGGTACAGAGACACAGACTTGGCCTCCACACTGAGCGCTATCTTGTGCCAGCTGCGATCAAACAGGTTGTCAACTTCTGGGTTCTTGAACACAGCTCGGACCGCATCTTTTGTCAGTCCGACGGCGTTGTACTCCACCGCTTTGTTCTCACCATCCAGTCGAATAGACACCTGACAAGTTAGGACAGTATTAATGATGGACACCGAAAAATATGGGCAGTGTAAGGTTTGGGTCAAAATATTGGGGAATATAAAGCTAAAGTCGAGTTAAATACTGATGGTGAGAGTCCAGAACCCTCAAAGACCTAGACAGCAATAGTGACCAAAAGGATCTACTGATCTACAACACTGGTCTACAATTTTTTAGAAATGATTTGCTTCAGAGATTAAATGTACTAAATGTTATGTATTTTAATACGATTAATTGGAAAATAAATGACAAAAGTGCCGGTTTGCTGATGTTTTCAAGGTATATGATTAAGTGTTACTACACATATATATTGGTTTATGTACATTTGTGTAATAGTTTTATAAATCTTCCACTAAATAGAACCTGTGAAGTGAATGTATTCTAATGTGCAGACAGTGTTTTGAAGTAGATCTTGTAGCTCTGAGACAAATATTCCTTTTGAGTCAAACCCACTCTCTCGTTAATTCTTGAATTTCACATTTTGACCCAAGGCTGTATCTTGGAAAGTTCAGCCAACCAGCATTTTTTACTTGATTTTTCTTTATCAGTGACTCTCATGTGGTAAAATTTCATTACTTTTATTCTGGAAGCATTTTCCTTGTAGACCAGTGCAATATTTACTGCAATACAAGGTTATTCAAAAAGAATGAACCGATTTCATGACGCATTGCTTCAGTTCTCAAGCATCATCATGGAATGAGTCAGTGACCATTTGAAAGAGGAGTTTTCTAAGTTTTGAATGGCAGCCACAGGGGCGCCAGGGGCGATGGATTGGTAGGAAGTCGGCCCAAGACCTTTGTTCTTTGTGCTTGGCCTGCGAGATCCCCAGACCTTACCATGTGTGATTTTTTCCTGTGGGGAGACATAAAAGATCGCATTTATGTTCCATCACTACCCACTAACCTCGATGACCTTAAACATCGAATAACAACATCGATCAGCTCAGAGAATCGTGATATGCTGATACGTGTTTGCGAGGAATTCTCTTATCGCATTGATGTTGTCCGTGCTGCAGGTGGTGGCCACATTGAACACTTGTAAGACAGGAAATAAAAGTTGTGAGTAGAATACTTGTGACTTGGCTGGAGTTTTCTATTGCTTTTCCTTATTAAAATATTGTGAAATGAAATCAGTTCATTCTGTTTGAATAACCCTGTATAATACAGTGACTCAGTTTTTCAGCAATGTCAGGTATATTTTATTTGGACGTTAAGGGGCTCCAACATGAACATGAAAACACATCATGTTCTGTAACATTGATTCAGCAATAAAACCTATTAGTTTGACACATAGCAGTGGTTGTATGATTGTTTTTAGATATATTCTGCAGAAAAAGTCACCCCTTTCTTTACTTTTCTCTTTTTTTTATATAATGACCTTTGTATTTAATGTGGGCTATTATGTAATTCACCTTGGTCAGTAGATTAAATAGAGGACATGCCAGATTTTCACTGAAAAAAGCTAAATTCATGGTATAATATATGAATAAATAGTGATAAATGACAGGTTAAATGAAGACAACATTTCATTTGGAACTCACCATAAAAAGGTTCTAGGTCTTTAAGAGTTAAATGCATCATTTATATTAGTGAATTGACCATTTAATCATTCAAAACCAAGACACAGAATAGTCATAAGTTTGATTTCTCTGACCTGTGGGATTCCATATTTGTCGTAAACTTGCCACAGGTACCAGTCTTCACGTCTTGAGGTTTTTCTGAATTTGAAAGTCGTCACAAAGGCGTATTCGTCTGGCAGGCCTTGAGGAAACACATCTCTGTGGAATAAAAGCACATTGTTGTTACTAACGCTATGGAAAAACCACAAAGTACAGTGAACATGTAGAACAGTAGTGAAATAGTTCATAAAATATTAATGTGTATGGAGGAAATGGATATATACTGTAGCATCACCCATTGGTTTGTTCACTACAGTTTTAAAGTCATGAGTTTGGCGTTTTGCCCATTGCTGTCTTAATGTTTAGAGCTTGAAGGGATTTAGACGAGACCACAGAGTTGTGGAGTGAGCGATAGTGAAACTCATTAAGCTAATGCTAATGCTACCAGAAACTTACTGAAAACACCAGCCATACAGTAAACTCCAACTAATTTCACATACGTGTTAAATGTTACCACATATAGTTATGTTTAAAATAAATCAATAAGTAAATACCTAAGTGGGCAGGATGCTGAAAGACCAAATAATGCTATTTTGAGCAAATCCTAGCATTGGCTATCTATGTGGCTAACTAGCTAACTCATAATGCACTTCATGTTACATGTGTATCCTTTGGTACACTTGTTAATGTAACTTCTTAAAACCCTTAAAGCTTAAATATCATGAAGACCAATTTGGGAAAAAAAAAAACAACAAAAAACAGGAAAGAAAACGTTGACATATTGAGCAATCGTCTTATACTGCTAGATAAATGAAGACAACAAATGAAGGAAGTACAAACACATTATTTGACAGTAAAATTCAGTGTAAAATATGTTGCTTAACATATATAAAAAATTATATTTGAAATGCCGGCGTCCTTTATTTCATAAACACAACAGTTATTTGTGGTTGTCAATTTGCAGAACATCGTAATCTGAAGTCTTTGTGATCAGTAGTACAGCTAACTAGTGCACAAGTTAGATGTGCTGCTACAATGTTCATACAATAAAAAGATGGAGCCTATCAATATTTGTAATTAATAATTTATCCAGAAAAGGTTAGAGATGACATAAAGGGCGAGGTTAAAGTTATGTAAACGTACCTGTATCTTAACATCACTTACATGGAAAAATGTTGTGCAGTAGCTCTGTATGTAACTGCATGGTCACTTACTCTGTTTGCTGTACAATGGGCATGGTACCAAGGCGAACATAGGAGCTCTGGCCTTCATCGTCCCTGGTTCCAAGAATATCTTTTACGTTGAAGTACTCCATCAGGTCAAACCCTGTAAAACAGTGAAATAGTCTAGTTGAACCCGGTGCAGTGTCACCAACACATATATAAACACACAGGGCTAATGAGTTGTGAAGTTGACTTATGGTTTTGTCAGAATTCTTGCTTTAATTGGGTCAGTCCCACCACACCCTGCAGCTTCTGTGTTTACGGCTTTTGGAGGGAGATTAAATCACTGCATTACTGAATAAATGGAAAATAGACCAATTGTTGCCCAATCAGTGGCTGTTGCTGCCAGAGGAAAAAACTAGCTGCCATCACTGGAAAGATTCTTGTGTGAGTGTGAGTTTGTTGTGCACGTGTGTGTGTGTACATTACCCTGCAGCATGTGATTTGAAGTGGTCAAACCACAGACCATATTTAGGTGGTTTAGAAAGACACTCCCTTGTACAACAAACAAGTGCTGTAGCTATGGCGATGCCAGCCAGATCAGAGATCACTAATGCTGCTGGTTTGTCCAGAGTATCTCACCCAGAGTTGGCGGTTATGTTACACAGACTGAGTTTGTCTGGATGCCGAAGCCCACTGTGCTATTAGTGAGTCAACAGGATGAGAATAGCCTAAACATATTTCACCAAGGCTTTAGTAGTGCAACAATCTAACTGGATATAAGGTTTCCAGTGGGACTTATAAACACCAACGCATTAATCTTCCAAAGAGGAAACAGGAGTATAAAGGCAGTAATGTGAGAGTCTTAGTGCATATGTTTGGGAATAGCGCAGAAACAGGTGGTAAGACACACCGGCTGCCTCATGTGGCATTAGCAACAGGGTAAAAAATAACATTAAAAACAAGAGCAGACATAACAGGAGGAATACCTGGAGGGATCAGCAGCCTCATCTGTCAGCAAAAGCAACCAAGTGTCTCAGATGTTATTTATTTATGTTTTATTTAAAGGCTCAATGTGTAATATTAAGTGGCGTCTGATGGTGAAGTTTCAGACTCTAACCAGCTTCGTTCCACCCTCCTCTGGTGGTAACAAGAGAGGAAATGTCCTCCACCTTTTAACATCCTCTTTTCTGATCTCTACTCTAGGAGCTTGTTCTAATACCAAGCTACTGTGGTGTTTAACTCCCAGGAGTGACCTGGCTGATGCGTTACTGAGACCTCACCGTATGCTGTGTGGCTTGAATAAAGAGCTCGTCTCGACTGTGATGCATGTTTAAATCCATTTATTTTCCTTCCCACACTGAATACATAGTCCATTTCATCACAAACAGTAATTCATACGGCTCCTCTGTCTACTAGTTGCCACAGCGGTCAAAAACCATATGCCCTTCTGGGGTCAAACACAAAACGGCAAGGTGAGGTGACCTGCCTAAATACCTGCGCTCTTGGCAACAGGACAGTGACACCCAATGGCACAGAGCAACCTGAATTTTTATGAATATAGCTCTTACATCAACTCTTTTCTTATTTTGACCACAAAGTTATGCTAAGGTTATGATTGGGCTTAAACGGAAGAACTGCCCAATATTCATGTTATTAAAATGTGTCATTGGTGACCTGGTTGACATTTTAGGTTTTAAGAAGACTTTGGTCACACTCAAACATAGCAGGTGATGTTAATGCACTTTAAAACTGGACTGCATCTACTACACAATGTAAAAAAGAGTAAGCACTGACTCCACTCTGAGGTACCATATCCATAGAAAACAAGAAAAGCATTCAGAGGGTGCAGACCTCTGCCAAGACAGATCTGTCCCGTCGTGTTCCCCCCCCGATCACCACCAAAATTTAATCATTTGTTCCTTGTGTCAGTATCAACATTTCCTGAAAACTTCATGAAAATCCGTCCACAACTTTTTGAGTTATCTTGCTAACAAACAAACAAACAAAGCAAAGTGATCACAATACCTCCTGGCGGTAATGACCAACTCTCTTTGTAGATGTAAATGGCTCATTCAAGGGTATCGGAAATATATGTATCGTACATAATAAATACTATATTGAATGCATAATAAATTAACAGATAAACTTGAAACGGCTATTTAACACAAGCATCAATAATAATAACTAATAAGTAGAGGCTTTTATTAGACTAAAAAGTTTAAACACTTAAGAAAACAAGCTGAGCAACAAAATACCACGGAAAACAAAGTAAAAGTAAATGCACAAAGTCTACAAATAAGGACACGAGTACAGGCTTGTTTCTGAATTAGACAGGATTTGGTAACTCAGAGCTACACCATACTCTTTTTACAGAAAAAGCCATGTCAGCAAAAGATGTTTCAAAAAGTGTAACTTTACAATCGCCACATTCAGCTCCTTTGCTGCAGATCTGTAATTTCTGGATGTTTTGACAGAGAGGCTGCAAGTCCAATGTGGTTACAATTGGCTCAGATAATTTCTTTTGCTAACCCTAAATCAGAGATTTCACTGTACATGTGCTTCTGTGTCTATGATTTAGATGATTTTTTTTTGGGGTAGATATACTTTTATTTACTCTAAACAATTTGATCTGTATGGGTTAGGGTCACATTTGAGCCATGTTTTTGTATTTTATTCATAACCTAAACCAGGGGTGTCAAACTCATTTTAGTTCAGGGGCCACATTCAGCCCAATATGATCTCAAGTGGGCCGGACCAGTAAAATAATAACAGTGAAAAAAGTAAAATTAGATTATGATAATGTTAACATCTACAAAAATCTGAATAAAATGTACTGGAAACATCTTAAGAAAAACAAGTGCAATTTTAACAATATTATGCCTCAGATCATTAGTTTATCCTTTACACATGTGCATTACAACTTACATTACAATTACAAATGCTCAAAACATTTAATAACAGGCAGAATATTGGTAAAATTGCATTTACTTATCTTAGGACATTTCAGGTTTTTCACATTTTTTGTAAAATAACAGTGTTTTAATATAAACATTTTCATGTAATTTTACTTTTTACTTTTACTTTTTTACACTAAAACAAAGAGAAAATTTGCTGTTTTCATTATTTATAGGTTTAATATGATAGTATTTTACTAGTTCTGACCCACTTGAGATCTAATTGGTCTGTATGTGGAATCTGAATTAAAATCATTTTGACATTATCGATTGTTAATATCTTCAGTGTAATTTTTGTATTTCACAAATCCATCCCACGAACCAGATTGGATCCTTTGGCGGGCCGGATTTGGCCCCCGGGTTGCATGTTTGACACCTGTGACCCAAACAGTCAACAAATACAGTCTAATACAGGGGTGTCAAACTCATTCTAGTTCAGGGGCCACATTCAGCTTAATCTGATCTAAAGTGGGTCGGACCAGTAAAATAATATAAATAATAGGACAAGAACTGATAAATAATGTCAACACCAAAGTTTTCTCTATGTTTTTGAGTGAAAAAAAGTAAAATTCCATAATGAAAATGTTTACATCTACGAACCGTACTTGAACATAACATGAACAAATTGGAACAACCTGAAAATTCTTAAGAAAAATAAGTGCAATTTTAGCAAAATTACACCTCAGTTTATCATTTATATATGTGAATCACAACTTACAGATCACAGTGGATCTACAAATACACAAAACATTTAGTAACAGGCAGAATATTGGTACAATTCTGCATACTTCTCTTAAGACAGTTCATATTGTTCATATTTGTTCAGGTTATTCCCATTTTTTGTAAACGGAAAGTCTGTAAATATAAACATTTTTGTGTAATTTTACTTTTTTTACTCTAAAACAAAGACAAGAATTAGCGTTTTTCATTATTTATACATTATTATGATAGTATTTTACTGGTCTGACCCACTTTAGATTGAATTGACCTAAAATGATTTTCATATCCTTGATTTTTAATATCACAAATTCATCCCAGGGGCCGGATTGGACCCTTTGGCAGGCCAGATTTGGCCCCCGGGCTGCATGTTTGACACCTGTTGTCTAATACATACATTTTTTAGCCTCACATTTCTTTTATTATAAATGTAAGTCTAACCTTTGGGTTGCATGAAAAGGTTAAATGTAAATGATTAATCTTTATTTTTAACCCTTTCATGCATGAATTATGAGAAACTTAGTTGAGTTGTTTTGTTTTGTTTTGTTTTGTTTTTTTTTGAGTGTTTTTATTCCTCCTTAGGCATGAAAAAAACAATAAGATTGAGGTTTTTTGACAGATTTACAAAAATGTCCACTTAGCTACACCATGAATTTTACTCTTGAAGCAAAGAAACATGTATTTAAAACCCAATATCATAAAGTGATATGAAAACAGTGAAATGAAACCATGTTTAATCCAGCTAATCTGATGTTTTCTCACATTTTAACATATTCTAATACTAGTTATTACTCACTGCATGGCGATAATATGCAAAAAATAACAATTAACAATTAATTTCCACTCAAGAACCAATCAAGAACAGCAAAGTTACAGTAATGGTATGAACTGCAGTTCATGAAATGATGCATAAGTGTCCACTGTGTTGGCTGATGTGGAACTAAAACAACTAAACCCATGAACATACAAGAGAACAGCTGGAGAATAACTGTCCACTGTCGTGACGACTATGCATGAAAGGGTTAATATTTACCTTTGGCCAGTAGAGGGTGCTGTTTTTTGACAACCCATTGCATTATATGTTTAAGGGTTACAATTTTGAGTGAAAAAGTGCATTTTTGTGAGGTTTTCTAACACCTCTTAAATTCCATCTTCCAAGTCCCTGCTGTCATGTTTTGCTGATAATCAGCACTGCAGAAGGGTTTCACTCGAGAAAGTCATACAGCTGGGTGTATTGCCGCCCTTAATTTTCTGTCGCCAATGCTCACATGGTGCACGTTCGCTCTGCGCCGTTTCTGTGGCTGTTTGGGGGCCATCTCAGCGCAGAGCTGTAATTTGGACTGGCAGCAGATAGCGTATAATCAACCCGAAAAAAGTTATTTTGGACAGCCAGAAACGACCAATGGGGTGATCTGCGGGAAAAGCCAGATGAGTTCACCGACTGGGAAAGACGGACGTATGCACACAGTGTTCTTTTGATCAGAGCAGATGGCAACGTTTGCGCAGTAGATAGTGAAGATACCATTGAGCCTCTTGTGTTTGGTCGGTGCCCTGAGGGGTCAGACTAGACACCCCATGATAAATACAAGTCTGGCTCCAACCACAGGTCTCTTGGCTGTCGAATCATAATCACTGGTAAATACTGATGGCATTTCTCACTCAGACTTCCACTCCGCGCTCCAGCAGAAAGCACATAGAACTATTGTCGTGTAATTATAAGTCAGAGTCTTGCTGCTGGTGTAGCGACGATAAATGCTGTTTGTGTAGCGCATATCTTTACTGTACATAGACAAAATCTCCATGTCTTTAGCCACAAATTGCAAAAAAATGTATGTATTTCAAGTGAGTTTGACAATGCTTTTCTTTAGAACAGGCCACAGTTACATTCTCCCAGGACTGGAAAACCCCAGATGACTTTGTCATGTCAAGACGCTTCAGACCTCAGACCGCTGCTTCATAATATTTAGAACCAGATACACAGTTTGTCTCTTCGATCTAATTATGACACAACAGTATGTTCTGACGTTGTAAGAAAATCAGTGATTATTTTTCGACTTACTTAGACGATAAGCTTCATGAAATATTTGTCCAAAATAGAATAGAGTGAAAAATTGGAGTACTTTTTCCATTTTACAATTCCTAAGTCTATATGTTTACGGAAATTATGCATTTTCAGTTATTTTAGTAACTGATATTGCTGTAAGTTAAATCAAATGTAGTCAGGCCACATTTTAAAATAATCTATACAAATGCAGATTTTGGACTTGATTCAGACAGAAGTTTATTTTTCGACTTATTTAGACGATAAAATTTATGAAATATTTGTCATAATCCTTTGACGTTCATGCATGCTGTTGTGAAGTTATTTATTTCTGTTTTATGTGAAGAAAAGGAATTGTTTATTATACCGTTGCCCATAAAGATGTAATAAAATATTTTTACCTCTTCACATGAAATGATTCTGACAATTTGATTAATTCTTAATAGATAAAGTGTAACTGGGACTCAGTATGTAATCATTGGACCAGGTTGAAGACGATTATGGTGATCTATCTATCTATCTATCTATCTATCTATCTATCTATCTATCTATCTATCTATCTATCTATCTATCTATCTATCTATCTATCTATCTATCTATCTATCTATCTATCTATCTATCTATCTATCTATCTATCTATCTATCTATCTATCTATCTATCTATCTATCTACCTACCTACCTACCTACCTACCTACCTACCTACCTACCTACCTACCTACCTATTACTGATGTGTATAAATATGAATAAAACTAAGAATGTGTCTGAAAACAAAATTATTCCAATTTTATGAACAACAGTGTAGTTTTGCACAGACAGCTGGTATATTTCATTTTTCTGGTATGAGCACATTTCAGAGCCACATTGAGAAGTTAAATCAGTTTTCCTGTTTAAATAGAATAGAGTGAAAAATTGGTCTACTTTTTCCATTTTACAATTAGTAAGTCTATATGGTTGCGGAGATGATGCATTTTCAGTTATTGTAGTAACTGGTATTGCTGCAAATTCATTGTAAATCAAATGTACTCAGGCCACATTTTAAAAGAATCTATACAAATGTAGATTTTGGACTTGATTCAGACAGAAGTTTTTCCAATTAGAGTGTTTTCAGCACAACTGACAAAATGGTACATCTGCTAAAGAAAACATCAGTGGGTTTCAGTGATTTAAGTTTGTTTTAATTTCTTTTGGGCTTTAGAGGGAAAGCAGAACCACATAATTAGCACTTGCCCAGTGGTGGAGATGTGATAATGTGACTCGACACTGGGAACCGATGCTGTCATCCCTGATCACAAGCACAAAGTCTAACACTCTGGATCGCCAACTCCTCCATGATTGGTTGGTCTTTGACTTTGACTAAAAGTTGAACTTCTACAGTAGCAACAAATGTGGAAATGTCAGAAACACTGCTGTTGTACCAAGACGTGACATTTTCATCTAGTCCTTGTGTTTTAATTGTTTTTCACAAGCCTATAGAGAGTTTGAGTTGCCAACCTGCCAGCTGTCTGGGGTCTATCTGTGTGGTGTTTGCATGTTATGTCTGTGTGGGTTTCCTGTGGGTGCTCTGGTTTCCACCAGTAGCCCAAAGACATGCGAGTTAGATGAAGTGCAAACTGTAAATTGCCTGTGGAGTGACTGTGTTGGTCACGGACTGGACTGGTAAGCGGCCCTTTTTCCAGTGCAGAACAGGGTAGAATCCAACCCAGCGTAATGTACAGCAGTGGAAACAAATTTGGAGACCCGTTAAATTTTGCATATCTCTAATGTGTCTCAGGAGGTAGAGTGGGTCGTCCAATAACCTAAGGGTTGGCGAATCGAATCCTGCTCTAGATAGATAGATAGATAGATAGATAGATAGATAGATAGATAGATAGATAGATAGATAGATCACCATAATCATCTTCAACCTGATAGATAGATAGATAGAAAGGGAAATTCAAAATACAGTCACCGCTCCACAAAAACAGTCATACCATATCCGCAATAAATAAATAAATAAATAAATGCAGAGTATAAGTAGCTAAAATAAGATAGATTAAAAAGAAAATAGAATTAAAAGACAAAATGTGTTTTCTACCTATCACACACAGTCTGTCCTAGTCATGTGCCGTTGTGTCCTTGGGCAAGACACTTAACCCACATTGCCTCCAGCTGTGGCTACATATGTGGTTTACCACCACCAGAGTGTGAATATGTGAGTGAATGAATAATGGATCCATTGTACGCACTTTGAGTATAGAGTAATATTCTCAAAGTATTACTCTACTTTGAGTGTAGAGTAATAGAAAAGTCCTCTATAAATCTGATCCATTTTTATTATTGTCATGAAATATTTGCAGAAAAATATTTTTTGTGTGGCTGCATCAGACCGACACAAACGAAAGGAAATGATTTTTTTTTTAGCAAGAAAAAGACAAACAAAGCTAAAGTCTTGACAGTTTCAATACGTCATACCCAGGATGTGTTTCATTATTTTACTGAAACATCCACTTTTAACCTCGATGGAACTGAGCATGTGCAGAAAGGACCATGTGGGTTTGGAGAATGGAACAATACTTGGTAAAGTTCAATGACTTTACAGTAATTCTTAATGTAACATATTACAAATGCATGGGGTGTCCAAAAACTTTTTTCCACTATGATATCAGTGTGGAACATTTTTAATATACAGTCTGGTCTGAGAGGTCCGACACCACCTTTTACAGACACCTAACCCTTGGGCAAAACTCTGAGTAACGTTCACTTAGAGTTTTATAACAGCAGAGACATATGAATAAAATGCATGCATTAGACTGATGATCTTCCAGTTTCTGTGTTTAACAAGTGGCCGAAACACAACCGAAACTACTTCAGTTCAAGCAATATATCCCAAACTCATAAATGTTATGAGGCAAAACAGACGCTCAGCAGCAACTTCAGTGCCAAGTGTCAGTAATATGCCTTTAAACCCTATTTCAAATCAATAACAAATGTTTCCTGGTATACTGTGCCAGCCAATTGTGCTAAAAGTCAGAAATGGTAAAACACAGGTTACACTCCACTGAAATGTCTTTTTTTTTTTCCCCACAAAGCACGAGCCCAAACAGCCTGGTCTGCATCTGTTTTTTCTCTTAGTGTGATGGATGTGGGTGGGAGACATAGACAGGAACTCACATCCCCAGAAGACGCTCTTATAACAACATCCGAGGGTTCTGGATAAATGCTATTGGAGAGTTCTGAGAAACCTTTAACACAGCAGCTTGGAATGTATGAAGTAAAGACATCAGATGATAGAGGGTTAGTAATGTGCTGTAAATTGCTGGAAGACTTGAACAACCCCTGATCTTCAACATCATAGAAACATTTAAAGAAGCATGTCATTCAGCGACCTCTATAAATATAAATCATGTTCCATACGCTGATACGCTGACTCTTTTATAATACGCTCCAAGAAAACGAAACCTGAGTCTGTCCTGTTGAATACATGTTCATAGGATCAACCTGTTTAACATGACTTATCGTTAGGAACTGTTTTTTTTTGGTTTTTTTTGCAATATTTAGTCATCATATTGATATTTTTAACACATAATTTATCATCCAAATAATTCTGCGGTTCCTGAAATGGTTATGTCTTTGGATGCAGAAAAAGCATTTGACCGCCTAGAATGGAAATATTTATTTTACACACTTCGACACTACGATTACACACTACAATCTTTATTTCTTGGGTGAAACTATTATACACTGCTCCTGTCTCTTCAGTTTGCACAAATAACACTTTTTCCAATCAATTTCCTGTCAGCAGAGGAACGAGGCAGGGCTGCCCCCTCTCACCCCTTCTTTTTGCATTAGCTATTGAGCCGCTAGCATTAGCCTTGCATCAAAATACTGGAATTAAAGGGATCACAAGAGAGGGCCAAGAACAACACGTGTCTCTTTATGCTGACGATTTGCTTTTGTTCATATCTGACCCAGACACCAGTTTTCCACGTTTTTAATATTGTCAAAAAATTTGAAAAATTTTCAGGACACAAGTTAAACCTTGAGGAAAGTGAGGAACTGTTTTTTTTTGGCAATATTTAGTCATCATATTGATATTTTTCACACTAAAGTTTGGTATGACAGTGATTGTCTCTTAACATTCTTTTGCTAATATTTCCCCAACTATGTAATATATTATTGTTAGGGCTGTCAAAATTAACGCGAATCAATCCATCATCGTGATTAATCTGATTAACCCATGAAGACCCTACTTTTGTGTCAGTTCCCAAATGAATTTTCTCTATTTTTAACCTTTCTTAAGTGATTTATCACCATTTATTATAATATTATCCTCTGTATTTTGCATTTTATCAGTATAAATCAGGTATTTTCCTGATCATGAAAACGTTCCTAAAAGCTCAGATTAAAATGGGCAATTATACATCAAAAACAGAGAAAACTGCAGAAAAAGTGACTTTTCAGTAAAATCTATCATTAACTGAACATAAATCAAGCGTTTCCATCCACTGTCATTGATCCAACTCCATGACTTTTACTGGTGAATCAATGTTGTTGAAGATGATGGTGTTTCTACGTTCACTATGGAGCCTCTGAATGTTCAAATGGGTCATATCTGGTGACCATGAAAAGATGAAAAGCTGTTTTTTACACCAATTATTTACATGTATTGATAGGACTAGTGGATCAACAGGTATTAACCAGTTTAGATCAGTAGATGACTGGTCGGTGATGGATATTTGGGTCTTTATGGGTTAAAGAAACTGGAAATGCATCCAAAAACACCAAATATCATATTCTGCGAGCTCATCAGTAGACTAGTAAACAGGCAGTACGTTTACATACACGGCTTTGTTGAGCTATGACCATAACTGTTTTTACACCAATTATTTACATGTATTGATAGGATTAGTGGATCAGCAGTTTAGATCAGTAGATGCTTTTGGTCTTTGATGGATGTTTGGGTCTTTATGGGTTAAAAATTTTAATCCAATTAATCCATCTGCAGCACAGAATGACTCTGAACGTCTCTGCCAACACATTTGGGGCAGTTTGTCCAAGTAGAGTTAGTGTCAGGCATGAACAAATGGGCAGTTGACCCGGTAGTGACAAATAGTAGAACCAACCCATAAAGATGGAAGACGCTAAACAGTACGTTGGTCCTCTGGATGGAAATATGAGGACAAAAAACCCCCAAGATGGGACAGTCGACCAACATAAAATATTATACACACTCTCCATGAAGGAGTTTTCTTTTCACCGAAGCACTTCCACCTTCAAATACCACATGAATGTGAAGCATACGTTAGTTTGGGATTCTGCTAGCACTTCAGCTAGCACATCGCCCAGTGCATATATATTCCCTTCCTTCTTGCATCTGTTTGCTCATGCAAAATGACATGCAATTTATATAGATTAAAAATGAATGATATTTAATCATGATTAATCAAAATTAATCCACAGCAACCCTGTGATAAATCTGATTAAACATTTTAATCGTTTGACAGCAGTAATTTTTGTACATAAATGCAACAGTGACTTTGAATATTTTAATATAATCTGTATTATTTTCTTTACTTTTAACTGTCATTTTGTTGGATTTATGAAATGCTGAAGTTGTATGTGAAGGTAAAGGGGCACTGACTGTATATTATTAGTAGATGGAGGAATGACAACATCACCCACTGGTTTCTGAACTTCCAGTTCAGAATTTGGTCAATTGCAATTTGGTCAATTGCAATTTGGTCATCACCATGTTGGCTTTTTGGAGACAGAAGTGACCATATTTGGACAAATGGATGGGACCACAGGAGTCAGACGGGTCAAAGGTTCGCACCAGTAACCTTCGTCAACCATTGTGTAGAAAAGTCATGTTACAGTCTTGTTATTGCAAGCTTTGAGTATGATTACAATCTGTCAGGGGAAAAAAAGGCATCTGAAAGCAGGCAGCACCCTGAGATCAGATTAATGGAGCGAAATTTTATAGATGACAGACGAATACTGTACCATAGGGTTCAGATAAAACAATGACTTAAGGAAAAAGAAATACTCAGAGAAGGTCAATGTAAGTCTATGGGAGCCCAATAAAATCGCATTCACTGGCTATTATTGGTATCACAACTTTAAGATACTTCTGCTTTGGTTTCCCAGTTATGGACAAAAATAAATAAATAACAGACATTCTCAGATTTGTAGACTTGAACCATATTGAAAACCTCTGGAACAACACATCATCTTGCCTGAGTGACAGAATAGAGTGATTTCCAAAGTCTTGTAAAACATCTGAATTTGCAGACACAAAATTCTAAAGATATAATTAAATCCATTTGATTGCGACAATTCCACAGATATGATTTGGTTAGATTTAGGGAAGAAATACAAACATCTTCTTTAGGTTCAGGACAAGTGTGTGATTAGGGCTTAATTAAGAAATCTCAATGGTAAATAATACTAAAACAAACATAACTTTTACATTTAATTGGAGACAGGACATAAACTCTAATTCCCTGCGTTTCTTATTCTGTCATAACCATCTCTCATCTTCCAATACTGTCATTTCTCTGTGAGGTCAGTCTGTCTGGAATGTGATCAGAAGGATGATGGATGGTCCAAGCTGTCATTCAAAGCCAAGATTCTTACATTATTGTGCCAAGAGTGGTCTAAAGCAGCCAACAGCAATATGGAAGACTGGTAGAGGGCATGCCGAGACTCACAAAATCAGGCTGTTCCACCAGATATTGATTAGTAAAGTCTTCCAGAGTCCAAACGTAAATATTGTGTTAAGATTGAATAAAACTGTCTGTGCATTACTCCAACTCAGACGAAAGTTTTGTTATTTTGATCGATTCTCATGTTCTGCTACTAAATGCTATGGTTGAATTTGTCTTTGTAAGTTAAGACAAATGTTCTCAGTACTTTATAGAATAAACACAAATGTCAGTTTTATTTCTAATACTAGATCAGTTGTGTATTTTTTGAGTTGTGTTGAGTTGGAGCAGTTAATGATAATTACCTTGGTTTAGAAGGCTTTTTTTCAGTGAACATGGTGCATTTTCATACCGCAGCAGAAGCACTGTTTCAGTTTAGGTCAGTGGCGATTTCTCATAGACTGCAAGGGAAGCCCGGCTTCCCCTAAAATTATGAAAATTAAATGGTTAAATATGTTCGGTTGTGTTGACATTTTATTGACTACAAATGTGTTAGAACACGTTCATCTCAAAGATGAGTTCGTTCAGAATCAGCTTTATCACAAACCAACGGACGCGATGTTGTTCATTTCTCATACATTCCCGTTGCGCTGTTTTCTCATCCATCTCTGCTCAGTGCATTTGCCCGTAGACGCTCAGCGTCCATGCACTTCAATGGGACTGAGTGGAACAGTTTTTTTCATTGCGTCAAAACTGGACGGTAATTGGATAAATGCCACGATGTTGTCCCGCCCCCGGACGCTGGACGTCTCTGGGGGTGAATGGAGCTGTGGGCGGAGCTCGGCTGGGCTGAACGTCAGGCTTCCACGTGCTGATTGGAGGATCAGTTGAAAGGCTGAATCCTGTTTGATCGACAGCTATTTTGAGATCTACTCCTTCACTGACACAGTTCAGTTTAATACCGTCACACATTCTGCTGTGAAAGAGAGAGAGAAACCACTACGAAATAACTCGTTCATTTCTTGCACTGTAAATAAAACACACTCATTGGACTTCCTTGTTTCAATTTAACATAATTTCAGCGTTTTCTTGTTTCAGTTACACAATTTAATCATTTGTTGTTCAAGTTTAATATTGTTTTGTAGATAGTTAAATCAATCATACTGTCGGCTAGGTTGGAGTGAAAGGAGCATCTCTAGTTTAAAAAGGCTGAAGTCTTACACCCACAACACAATGGGCCAAGGCAATCTAGGCAGCCTAGCTCTGATGATATTGAGAGGACACTGGTCCAGTCCCTATGTAAGATGACAATGAGCTTCCCCTGTCTGAAAGACGAGCAGCCGCCACTGGTTTAGGTTCATGTAGGTCAGTACTTTGGCCCACAACAGGGAAGGTTACTCTTGCAATTTAATTCAGCAAGACCATGTCCTTCCATAACCTCAAATTGCTTAACTCAATCCCACTGTAGTCACAATATTGTAGAACAAGAACAGGTTACACCACTGGGGGAAAAAAAAACACATGTGGTCCTGCCTATAATAAGGATAATTGTAATGTAGGCTTTGGCATTTATTACGACAGATTACATGAGAATCAGCTGATTTTCTCATCATATGGACATGGATAGACGCCAACATCAGTCCTGGTTTGTAAAATGGTCATGTCAAGTTATTAGAAATGATTTGCAGGAAACTGACGAAATCCCAATGAGTTTAGGCTGTTAAGTGGATTTCTTTATGTTCCTCTGTATGTGAATCTAAATTTACTAAACCATTTCCCTTTTGCAAGTATATTCCATTGTTAGGGTTGGAATCAAAAACACGAATAAAATAAATTCATACGTGAGAAATTGACCACTTTCCAACTCATGAATAAAATCAATTCCATTTCCAATCAAAAGAAAATAGAGGAAAATTGAGTGGAAAACTGTCAAAATCTTTGCATTTAAAACTTTCCTTCTCGGTCTCTTTGTATATGTATAAAAATGCAACCGTGTAGGAAATGCTTTAGAAAAAATCCCAGGCTGACTGTGGTCGACTGTGTTGCCAGAGTTGCATGTTGCCGTTGGGAAAGCAGCAGTTTCCACATACCTGGAACCTCATCAAGACCATAACTGGTACTGTTGGGCTTGAAGCGATCAGGTTGAACCTTCATGTTTGGACACAGGACATCTGAGGAGAAAAGACAATAGTTGAGTTAGACACGCTGTAAGTCAAAATATGATGCTGCAGGCGAAAAAGGGCTGACTTTTCATTTTAACAGGCTTTTTTATTTCCATTTTAATACGTTTGAGGTTCATTATTTTTATTCAACATCACTGAACACCCTCTAAACCAGGGGTGTCAAACTCATTTTAGTTCAGGGGCCATATTCAGCTAAATTTGATCTGAAGTGGGCCGGACCAGAAAAATAATAACATAATAATATATAAATAATGACAACCCCAAATTTTTGTCTTTGTTTTGGTGTAAAACAATCCCCATTAAATTATGAAAATACTTACTTTTATAAACTATCCGAGAAAAAAAAAAAAAAAAAAAAAAATGAAAAAACTGAAATTTAAATTAAAAAATGTAAGAAAATTTTGTGCATTTTTAGCAATATTATTCCTCCACTTCTCATTTGTCCATGTGCATTATGGGTCAGATCTACAAAGACACTAAACACTGAGGAACAGGAAGAAAAATTGTTCAAATTGTGCTGAATTTTCTTTAGACATTTCAGGTTGTTCATATTCGTTCAGGTTATTCACATTTTAGTGTTACAGGATAGTTTGTAAATGTAAATATTTTCATAATTTAATGTTATTTTTTTGCAATAAAACAAAGAAAAAAAAATAACTTGTTAATTCTAGATATTTTTTTTTTTTGGCTTAATTCAAGATTTTTTTTACTTAATTGAAGATTTTTTTTTTTTGCTTAGTTCAAGATTTTTTGCTAAATTTGAGATTTTTTTTGGCTTAATTCAAGATTTTTTGTACTTAATTGAAGATTTTTTTTTGCTTAATACAAGATTTTTTTTTTTACTTAATTGAAGATTTTTTTTTGCTTAATTCAAATTTTATTTTATACTTAATGAAGTTTTTTTTTGTTGGCTAAATTCAAGATTTTTTGCTAAATTTCAGATTTTTTTTTTTGGCTTAATTCAAGATTTTTTTTACTTAGTTGAAGATTTTTTTGTCTTAATTGAAGATTTTTTTTACTTAATTGAAGATTTTTTTTTTTTTTTTTTTTTTTTGGCTTAATTCAAGAGTTCTTCCTTAATTCAAGCTACATTTTTTTTTTCTTTTGCTTAATTCAATTCAAGACTGTGGAATTCTTGCACTTGACAAAAACATCCCAGGGGCCAAACTGGACCCTTTGGCGGGCCGCATGTTTGACACCCCTGCTCTAAACATTTACAAGATTAACTCATAGGAGTATGTGTTAGAGCAGGGGTCTCAAACTCATTTTCTTTCAGGGGCCACATTCAGCCCAATTTAATCTCAAGTGAAATAATAGCATAATAACCTATAAATAATGACTTTGTTTTGGTGCCAAAAAACCCCACTAAATTACGAAAATACTTACTTTTATAAACTATCCAAGCCTGAAAAAACTGAAATTTCTAAGAAAAGTAAGTGCAACTTTAACAATATTCTGCCTCAACTTATCATTTCTACATATACATTATGGATCAGATCTACAAAGACACTAAACACTGAGGTACACGCAGAAAAATTGTTCAAAATTGTGCTTAATTTTCTTTAGACATTTCAAGTTGTTCATATTTCTCCAGGTTATTCACATTTTTTTTGTTACAGGATAGTTTGTAAATGTAAATATTTTCATAATTTAATGTTATTTTTTGCACTAAAACAAAGACAAAAAATTGAAGTTTGTATTATTTATAAGGATAATGTAATATTATTTTTTTCACATCAAACCGACAAGAAAATATGGAGTCAAGCATTTTTGTAGGTTATTCTGCTATTATTGTACTTGAGATCATATTGGTCTGTATGTGGAACCTGAACTAAAATGAGTTCCACAGCCGTGATTGTGGAATTTTTTGCACTTTACAAATTTATCCCACAGGCCGGATTGGAACCTTTGGCGGGCTGCATTTGGCCCCCAGGCTGCATGTTTGAAACCCCTGTGTTAGAGTCACAGATGACAAATGTAACAATTAGAAAAAGATGTAAAGTTGCAGCAAAATGGAAATGGTACTCAACATATAAACTGCAATAACAACATCATCAACAATTAAACAAGGTTTTAAATCAATGGGAAAAGGATAAATCTGGATGTAGATGTTTTTCTAATTGATTGAACTGGGTTCTGCTTTGAGATGCTTTTAAGGAACATTGTTGTTTTATTAGTACCTTTTAAAATAATGGTGATGTTTTATATGCATGTTCTTATTTTAGTGTTTTATGTATGGTTTTAGAACTGACTTTTATGTATGTTTTTAGTGTGGATGTATGGCTGTGATTTCTGTTTTGTGTAATTTCTGCTGCTGCTGCTGCTGCTGTTTTAGCCAGGACAAGTTTCTGAATGAGCTTTTTTCCTTGTTAAATAAAGGTTATAAATAAAAATAAGTAAGTAAATAATTCTGAATGTATTCAATTCATATCTCAATGATCTTTGGCAGAACTTCAGAGCTCTTCGTCAACACTCTAATAATAATTTTTCTAATATATATCTTTTTTTAACCCATAAAGACCCAAACGTCCACCGGCAACCAAAATCATTCACTGATATAAACTGTTTAATACCTGTTGATTCAGTAATCCTATCAATACATGTAAATAATTGGTGAAAAATGCTGTTTGTTATCTTTTCATGGTCATCAGATATGACCCATTTGGACATTCAGAGGCTCCGTAGTTACCGTGGAAACACTGTCATCTTCTACAACATTGATTCACCAGTAAAACCCATGGAGTTTCTATGGATAATGTGTGCTGTGTACAAAGGGATTGGGTAATTACATAGTGGAGCCCTTTAATTATTATTATTATTATTTTTTAAATTAAATTAAATTTAATTTAATTTTTTGTGGTGTCTTATACCTTTGCTATATATCTCAGTGTTTGTCTTACTTTTTGTATGTTTGAAAGACTTAATAAAAATTACATTGATAAAAAAAACAAAAAAAAAAAACATGGAGTTTGATGAACGATAGTGGTTGGAATGGCTTATTTTATGTTCAGTTTATGATATATTTTGCAGAAAAAATAAGCTTTTTCTTCAGTTTTCTCTGTTTTGGATATAATAACCCTCAAGTTCAATCTGAGTTTTAATCAACATCTCATGATCCGTGAATTAAATACAGGAAAATACCTGATTTTCACTTAAAAATGCAAAATACAGAGGATAATCTTAGAGTAAATGGTGATAAATCACTTAAAAAAGGTTAAATATAGGGGAAAAAATCATATGGGATCTGCCACAAAAGCAGCACTGGGTCTTTATGGGTTAATAATGAAAGTAAAAATATAACACATAGCCCTTTAATCGTCTTCACAATGTATTAAATGAACATTATCTTTGCACAGAAATACACAGAACATACACTACAAACAAAAAGTTAAGGATATTTCTTTTCTTTTTTTTTTTGTCATTTTTGCCATTTGTAAATAAAACTATGTCTGGTCATTAAAAAAATGTGTTTCAATTCAATTCACACACAACAAGTAAAACGCGCTGTGCAAAAATCCCAACTTAAAAAAATAGCCCAAAATTTAAAAAATATCCTTAACTTTTTGTTTGTAGTGCATGTCCTTCAAACAGTACACATCAGAGCCTGTACTTTTCTACTTTGCAGGATAGAAGCTGATTAGTGCTCGTGTTTCTCCATCTATCAGAGTCTTTATTTACTCCAGTGTCTG